>NW_028280793.1:3590000-3800000 GCF_059751285.1 Brachycentrus maculatus
ATAAATCTTTACAATCTTTCGATGAATTTCCATAGACAATAAAAAAGTTTTATCTATGGAAAATATAATAATAGATAATTCGAGAATTTCATCAATGTAGCAGTATCCCATTCTAGCCGAATGATTTTTTACATTAGAGATACAAAACTTGATTCCCTCACGTCAGTTACAAAAATATATAAAATCATTTCAACAGGCAATTCTTTTATAAATTTTTTAGCTATTGATTTAATATTTAATATCCTCAACGTTTTTAAAATATCAGATTACGTCCGCAGATTAGATGAATCGCTAGTTGCGAAAAGAAGGAAGCAAGAAATAGGAGAAAAAGTTATTAAAAAAGTATTAGAGTGATTCGCGCGGGTGGGTTTGAATGGAACTATTAACCCTTCGTTTCCCACCCCTTGAAGCCCGGAGAGATTCCACGTTCGGACAAGCGAGAAACCCGACAATGCAAGATTTAAATGTCTTAAGTAGTTTTGTATTGAAACTCTGACAGTTTCGTGGGTAAATAAATTGAATGGGTCCATTAGCTACACCGCTCTTGGTATGCCACGAAAATACACGGTGATCCGGAAGTATCCCATGTCTTAATCCTAGCTTTTGAGTATAAAATGTTTTTATGGTCGAAATATCCAGATTTCTTTTTTGTTTTTTTTTTTATTTTATTTTATTTATTAGATTTTAATAAAACAAAGTTACCAGATTTTTGTTATAATTTCATGCATTTGCTAGTGTTTTCTATTTTTGAAATCTTTAAAATTATTTCCGGTGTTTTCTCCAATAAAGAGACAAAAGTCTTGTAGTTAATTGAAGGCGGTCATTTTTTATTATTTATGCTTTTGAGTGATATTTTTTTGCATTTTTTATTTTGCGTGTGTTTTTTCCGATTAAAATAAATATAAGGTTTATATATGAACATATAATTTCCACTGTCAATCGGTTATAAGTTTCCTATTGTTTTCCGTATTTACAATGTTAATTATTCTAATCCCTCTTAAAAACAGGCCCCAAGGCCTACACCAAGAAGAAGAGACAATACTCGTCTTTTGAGTGAGTCAAAATTTTTGTTCGCCAATTCTGTATTTGCTCCTTTTTTTGTTGGTGTGATATCTCAACATAGATGAAGAAGAATATGGAAGTCTGGGCGATTACAGGCCTTGCGACTTGTCATTGGTTAGTTTAAGTAATAACTGTATAGGTACACTACGTAATATTTACTATTCCATACATTCATGAAACATAATCTAGTTATCAATCATAGGTAGAATGGTAAATTATGGACAGTGTAAAAAGGGATCACTTGAACTAGCCAAAGACAGGTCGTTAGCCCTGTAAATATCCAGACCCTTATGTATATTCTTCTTCATTTATATTTAGATTTTAATATAAAAATTATGTTTATTTTTATTTTTATAATATGTACCTTCTAATGATTTATTAAATATTTATTTATTTATTTATTAAAGATATGTCTAGGATTATATCAAATGAACTTTACGCCAAGACAAGTTTTTTTTAAATAAAATTTCATCATGCTTGATTTTATGAAAGGTATGGTGTTTAATCTAAAATACGTCATTGAAAAAATATCACGTATTTTCAGAAACATTTAAAGCATTTTTTCTCATATTTAATCGATTCTTGCTACAAACTTTCTGCTCATCCTATAAGCGAGAGTAAAGGAAACCCGTAGATTCGGTGCCCAATCTTTGTAAAGGTGATCTGACTATTTAGTTGGATGTTATGTTAGATAAAAGTTGAGATGTTTTATCTCCGTATCTCGACTCGCTCCTATTATCCCACAAATGCCTTTTGTCGATCAACATCACATACTTAAAGCTATCTCAATTATCACATAATTTAATTACACTCTAACACTAAAATCATAATTTGTAATCACTTGGTCCTGAACATTTTGTGTCACTGGATCATTTCAATACAAGATTAAAGGAAACGTAAAAATTCTTGCATGCTTCAATCAAAATTGAATTTTTTAATCAAAGTTTTACTTGATAAATACTAATTTTTCTTAAAATCAAAAATAAATTAAAATTAATTTTTTTTTCTATTGTGACACGTATTTTGATACATTCCACATCATTGAAACTTAATCTAAATGTCAAATTCGTGTCCTTGGGACGTAAATAAAAAAAATAACTAAGAAATAGCTCCTTCATTCTTCATATGGATGTATCAAGTACACAAATCTAATATTCATAGCTTAGCTTCGCATACAGTGTATAAAAATGATGCGGAATGCATCGAAACACGTGTCACTATGGATTTTAAGTGATAATGGTAAAATTTAGATATTTTTTTATATATTATTTATTGTTGTTTTTTATAAGTGCAGAATCAATTAACGTAAAATTGAATTTTTTCACAGCAATATTCATTATTATATAAATATTGTTTATGGATTTAACATTAACTTTGTGGAATAACATGATGATTTAATGTATTAAGATAAACACAACTAGTTTGTTGTCAAAAAACAAGACCACAGATGTTTAACACGCAAAAACACAAATATATTTACAACACTTTGAGTGTGTCCAAATACTTGTTCACGAAATCTGGATTATCACCAATTACAGGAGTTATTTTCATATTATTTTTTGACATATTAATAAAAAGCTTCTTTACATCTCACCAATAGATGTCTCTAGTGAAGTTCTAGTGATTCAAGAACAAGGTTTCTAAATTGGTTCATATGTATAGAACTTCCAAGAATTTGAGTAGTGTGGTTGTCAATAATGGGTACAATTGGTGAATGTTACACGTGTGTAAAGTGATCAATTAAACCAGCTTATGACGGTTGTCAGCCCCGTAAATGCCCAGACTTCTATATTCTTCTTCATCTTTGATGAGATGTCGAAAAATAATATAAACATAATTCTTCGAAAAACAAACGAATTTTTGGTGAAAAATCGTATTCTCGATTATAAAAAAATAACTTACTAACTAACCATCACACCACTTCCCCGAGGCTAAGAGAATAGAACGCAAAATGTTTACTTCATCCACATTCACGCATCTCGTCATACATACTGGCCAATTATTCCTACTCTGGACATGACCACTTTCAAGTTTTTGAAATACTTGATCGTGCATGAATGTGGAAGAGGCGAATGATGTTTATAAAGACAGAATACACCTGGGGGGAAGCGGCGTGATGGTTAATTAGTTGGTTAGATAAATTTATTTATATTTCTCCATTATATACTACATACTAATTGAGTCACAGCACACACACAACACCACTGGGTAATACCCTGTCACTATACCCGAGAACAATGATGTGATGTATGGAAGTGAAACATGGAGTTGGTAAAAGAAGGATGAAAGTAGACTGAATGTAGTCGAAATGCGATCCCTCAGAAAAATGTGGGACAAAACGATGTATGATAGATGTTCGAATAGTGAAATAAGGACGGAATGCAAAGCTGAGGTAAGCATTATCGATAAAATTAAGAAAGGTGTGTTGAGATGGTTTGGACATGTGGAACGAATGAGTGAGGAAAGAACGGTAAAACAAATTTATGACGCGAATGTTATTGGGAAAAGAAGCAGAGGAAGACCGAGAATAACATGGCACGATCAGGTATGCCAAATACTTGAATGTGGTCAGGTTAGGAGTGTTAATAATCGGCGGGTATGTATGAGGAGATGCATGAACGTGGAAGAGGCGAAGAATGTTTGCAAAGCGGTGTGGCGTTCTATTCTCTCTACCTACCCCTGCGGGAAAGCGGCGTGATGGTTATATAGTTAGTTAGTTAGTATTTATATTTCTCATGGGTAAGGTAATTGCAGATAGACTTACAGAGATAAAAAAAAACATACGTATGAGGGGATGAGGGTTGGTTACTGCTTTGACAAGTAACCAGTTTAAAATAAATATAGTAGAAAAAGATATATTGGCGTAATAAATTACACAGTCAATCACAGGTAGTAAGATTAACGCTAATCGTTATACTGTTTAAATCCTACGCTAATATAACAGTAAACTGACCCTCACACCTAGAGCTATTCATGAACAAGTAGGGGTCTCAAATGAATGTGTTTAATACAAAATACTTAATGATAAAGCGTGTGTTTTCCCCAACATTTACGGGGTGGTTTCTGTCATACCGTCAACCTAATCATTTGCAGAATAGATAATGTTTGTGTACTAAGTGCCAAAAGACAGGTACGTACCAAACATGTAGATCTATTATATTTAAGAATGAACTAAATTATTTTTTTCAGGTACTTTTTCGGCCGGCGTATCCTTTGTAAGTTTGGTCACAATTTAATTCATTGATATTTGGAAAGTATAATGAAATAGTATATTCCGTTAGGTACTAATAATTGATATATTGTAGTTTAGATAAAATAAAGCGGATTTTTTTTTTTTAGATGGGAGTTTATTATTTTATGTACCTTGCTTATTATGTACAAGGTTAAATTGATTTTCGTTTCTTCTAATTAAAAAATTTATTTATTTTAGAGATAATCTAGTGTGTGCCAATCAGGAACATCTCGGCATTTGCTCATTGCTGAAAGGAAACTACGTAAAACTCCTCAGAAGAAGCCAGACTGTTGACTGTCGTCAATAGACCTTCCGTTTCACTAGAAGAGGGTTCGGCATTTCGTGTCCTAGCTTGGTTTACGATACTAACGTCCTTCACTATTTTTATCATGTATGATACTAACTCTCGTGAGAGTTCCTAATGAACTATCACGGATGTGATGTCGGATAGTTCCTCACCCAGGCTCCTGAAATGCGCATCTAGCTGTTGTCTTTAAAAGCTGAAAAGGCGGCAAAGCATCAAAAGGTGTTCTTAGGATCAGACAAGAATTATACATAATAGATGATTATCACGGTTTTCCTACGTATGTAAAATATAAAATATATATTGAATCGATCGAATATTTCGTCATAACATCAAAACAAAAACCGATTCTAATCGCGTGTACCGTTTTTTTTTTAAACATAATTTTTTTTTTGTGGATATTTTTGCATTTTAGATTTCACCTTATGTTGACATCCATCGAGGTCACATATTGCTTCCCCCCTCCTTCATCTTCCTTCCCCACCTCCTTTCTGGGATCGATTGTTGTACCAACATAGGAGGAACAAAGTGCCGCCCCAACAAGATGTGAATCACGGCCGATTATGGACTGTTACGCGGAACACTGCGTCGAAGAAATAGTAATAATAATGTTAATTATTCAACTTCTTAAGGAAACCAAACATATCCCAACCATATAAAAAAAAAAATCAAAATACCAAAATACAACACAAAACAGTACCAACAAACTTAGGTTTAAAGAAATTCAATTCTCCCTTAAGAAAGTAAAAATACAAAAGACACACTATAAAAAAGAAATTTAACGAAAACAATAAACATATGCAGACAAAACAATAGAAAATTAAACAAGATAACTCCCTAGTACCGCATAAAAACAAATGTTCCCCAGTATTTTGAAAAAAATGTAGGTGTAACGCGATACTATCAACAACAAAAAAATAAAAAAGTCTCTCTCCTAGCATAAGAGCTCAGTCTCTTTTTTGTAGAGGCTCTGTGCAACTAAAATTATAAGATACATTTAGTAGAAATGTATAGAAATCGTAGTAAATTGTATAAAAAAATGTAATCTATTTTTTTTAATATATCGTAGTCGTACTGGAGAAAGTGACTAAGAAACTAACAAAACTTAAAATGTACAGGAGGGCCATTTAAGTCACTTTTGCTTAGGAAGAAAACAAACAACAATGCAGTTAGTCATTTTTAGCAAGTCAATATATTATACTTCTAAGTTTTTATTTTTATTTTTCAGGGCAGTATTAAGCTAGTTAGATATCAAATAGTCAATAATTACGTTTTTGTCAAAAAAAGCCACTTTCTCCTATATGACTACGATATTTTCATTAGAAAAAAAATAATTATTTAAAAAAAATATTGAGTGCTAAACTAAAGTCGGTGCATAATCCGCCAACCCGTTTGGTGAATGTTGAGCGCGCAATAGCCTTAACCGATTAGTGTGATAGGCAGAAGACGCGTCTTTTCTTACGCCAACACAATGGAATCAGAATCTCTTTAGGTAAACTGATATCTGTATCAATCAGGAGATCCGACGCGGTTCCATTACCGTCTGTGTCGGGACTCGAACACGAACACCATTGTCCAACTTCAAAAGAGTTGATCGACGCCTGTGCCGAGAGCGTAATGGCGAGGGGGTGGTAATGTACAACTACTTGCGCATGATGTATCGGGTGAGGTAAAACAAACTCATCTGCGGTAAAAACTATCCTTGTCATCCATTTTTCACTTTGTGTAATATCACTTATTCGTCACTACCAGTTTCAGAAAATCATTCCATCATAGAGTCGGATTATACAGGAGAAAGTGACCAAGTTGACTATTTGATATCTTACTAGCTTAATACTGCCCTAAAAAAAAACCCCAAAGGATTTAAAAGTTTAAAGTATTATATATTAACTTCTTAAAAATAATTAACTGCATTGAAGTTTATTTTATTGCCAAGCAAAAGTGACTTAAATGGCCCTCCTGAACATTTTACATTTTGTTAGTTTTTCACTTTCTCCTGTACGACTACGATCATCATCATCTTCTAAAGGCAGCGCCTTGTTGTGTCAGCCACTTGTCTCTGTCAGTCGCCATCCTCTTGAGCTGCGAATAGGAGGAGACGTCCATGAGCCGCTTCAAATCCTGGAAGTATGAAGTTCTTGGGCGGCCTCTTGTTCGTTTTCCCAAGATTCTTCCTTCGAAGATGTTGCTAAGAAAGGTGCTATGTCTAATTGAGTGCCCTATTAGCTTGGCCTTCCTCTTCAAAATATGATTTATAAGCTCTCTACATACGACTACGATATGGACATTTAAAAAAAATCATCTCTAGATGTATGAAATTTAAAGTAAGCTACGTATCTGCAAAGGAAATTAAGGGATTATTTTTTTCTCTCTATCCAATACGTGTTGTGCCATTCGGTTACTAATAAAGCTCTAACTAATGAACTGTGAAATGTGGCTTGTAAAATTAATATCGTGGTTACCTTTTACGAACAACCTTATTATGTCAGCAACTTTTATTTATTTACGTGTTGTAAGTCTAATTTATTATGATTTCCCTATCTTAATATGCTAATCATGTCACGTGTTCATACAAACTTACGTATGCTAAAGTACACTTTTGACGTAATTATAAATTTTATTTTCAAAGTTTTACAGAATAAATTCAATAATCTATAGATTCACAAAAAATATTCAAAGCAACAACTATTTTAATTACTCATAAAAAATAAATTTTAATAAAGTTATACAGAATTTTCTTAATGGTTTACAGAAAAAAAGATTAAAAACAGCAATGGTTTTCATTTCTTTTACAAGCAATTTTACAAGCAGTCATGAAAAGAAAAGAATTAAACTTATTTGTTTTTTTTTTGGGAAATTGGCTTTTCCCATTTCAAATGTACATAATTACAAATATAAATTATAATAATCTACCATCACTGAGTTTTCCCGTGCCGAGGGCACATTTTACAAAATTTGTTGATAAAATTATAATCTAAGAAAATTGTTTATGCAATCAAATACGACATGGTTGAATGATGCGATCTATTTCAGATCCAACCACATCCATTAACTACTTTCATATTTATTTTTTAACCCTTATCCGCACCCAATGGTGCTTAGGGCATTGTTGTCTTGTTCATTATTTGCATTAAGGCAAGGTGATCAGCCCTGCACTTCCAGTCCAAGATGATAATTAATAAATACAATCAAAATGAAAATCACCCATATTTATTTTGACCCCCTGGGAATTGAACCCAAAATCTCCAGCACAGCGGCCAAACGCGATGACTACTACACTACGGAGGTAGGCGAAAATCAGTCCTTTCATATTTAATTTCGTTTTTTAACTAATTAACTAACCTCACGCCGCTTCAAATTTTCTTCGCCTCTTCCACGTTCATGCATCTCCTCATACATACCCGCCGATTGTTACTACTCCTAACCTGACCACTTTCAAGTATTTGGCATACCTGATCGTGCCATGTTTTTCCTATTTTTTTAGATAGTGGAAGCAGGTTGTGGAATTTTATTGCATAAAAATCAAAGTTTAATTCAATAAATGTATTTATGGATTTTGCGTTTAATTTGTAGAACTCCATTTTAATTTATATATTAAGCGTTAAACCAAATACTGATTTTTTGAGTCTACTTAGTTGTATTATATTGTTAAAAAACACAAACAAATAACAATTTTGCGACAATTGCTTCGCCTAGTTATGGCATTTTCAAACGAATGTGAGGAAGCAATATAAGGACCGTCAGTCCAATGAATCTTCACATTCGTTTGAAAATGCCATAACTAGGCGAAACAATTGTCACAATTTGATTTATACAATTTATCTTTTGTATTTTTAAAACAATCAAATACAACATAGTAGGCTACAAAATCAGTGTTTTGTTTAACATTAAATACACAAAGTTATTTATTATATCAAAAAGAGGTATGTGTGAAATTTTGTTTGTTGTGTCTATAATGTAGATATAATACGTATACAGAATAAGAATTATTTTAATTTGTTATAAGGAAGTTGGAAGGAAACCCATGGCCTACGCAAAATCTTCAATAGGCATCTACTTTATTATGTTTGTAACCATTGTCGCAAAATGTTTCAACACTTGTTGTGTTGTGAAACTGTGGTTATTTGTCTCCACTATGTCTCGTAAGTGCTGTTACACAATTACTTCTTACAAAGCACGCACATAGACAGATTATATGATGAAACTAAATTCTATTATTACCGATTGACCAATCCATTTCCGTGCTAAGCGATCGCTATCAGATAGCTTTTTAATTAAACAATTTTATAGGCAATAAAACATTGATAACATTTAAGACTGACCTCTTTGACCTCACTTTTTTTAAACTTTAGTGATTGGTTTTGTTACATACTGCTACAAAATAAAAGTGAATACCAAATAACATATCGATTTAAGTATCAAGTTTTAGACTTAATGGCTTGTTTGTTAGTAGAAAATAAAAGAAATTAAGGGATCTGAATGTGAGAAAAATACATCAAAACACATCAACTTTTGTTACATTATTATTGCAAATGGGGTCCTAGTACCACACTAAGTAGGGAAGCGATACATGCGATTTACAAAAGTTCGACGAAAGTAGACTGAACGCAGTCGAAATGCGATCTCTCAGATGCATGTTCGACAAAATGCTGTAGGTATAATGTCTGAACGGTGATACATCACTCACTCCTTTCAAGAACGTCATTAATAAAAAAAAAGTGAATTTTCAGTTGTGCATGTTTTCGGAATGCCCAGAAAATGTACTATATCCCAGCAAAAGAGTCACATTTCAACTTAATATTTACCCGCTACAGGGCAAAAACTGTTGTTTTTGCATTTTGAAGAAAATGTATTGTTTTATTTTATTTTTAAATAAACTAAATATTTTACAAATGGAGAAAAAACCTTTAGGTTTTACCTAAAAAGATCTGTTGCACAGTAAAAAGTTCAATTAGTAACTTGATACTTATTTTTAATACATTGTGTTATATTTTAAACTTTAAAAACGTTCTCCTGAAAAATCAAGTTTTTTGATTTTTGACGTTCTTGAAAGGAGTGAGCGATATGGTCAATATAGATAGAAGGCAAGGCTGAGATAAGCATTTAGGATATTCTGAAAATGAAAAAATATTTATTATAAAATATAAAATATAACAAAAATTGGCACTATATAAACGATCAAAAATTATTATAGTTTTTAATTTTTGTTTTATGGCAAGTTAAAAGCAAAAAACGAATCCATTTGAAAAAATTTAGTTTACATATAAAATGTTTAAATCAGACACTGTTTTTTTTTAGTCTACTAAGTTGTATTTTATTGTTATAAAACACATTAAAAACATTCATTTGATGTGTTTTTTAACAATAAAATACAAATTAGTAGACTCAAAAAATCATTTTTTGATTTTAACACTTAATATATAAATTGAAATGGAGTTCTACAAATACTATAAATAAAATGTTAAGTAACTTACTGAAGCATTTTTTCATGTTTTTGAATGGGCATGGATAAATAATGCAACGGTTAAAGAAAAAGAGTACTTATATGTATTTCAAATATGATAATTCTGAATGTAAACCATATCTCACTTTATTATATCATCGTAACAAGATATACCTAGCAAATGTGTCCATTCAAGTATATTTATGCATATCAATGAACAAGACATTTTTATAAATAAATAAATGCCTTAAATTAAACAGCTAAACATTTACAACATTTTGAGTGTGTTCAAATACTTGTATTTGGACACACTGAAAATGTTGTAAATAAATTAACTGGTCAAATTATAAGCTAAAATAATAAAAATGAAAATGATATTTTCTGGTGTTTCTCATGTATGTGATGTGATTATAACCCAGGATTCGGATCTCACATACTAATATAAGAATTTCTGCTTGATAAAAAGTTTCTTTTCATCTTACCAATAGATGTCTCTAGTGAAGTTCTAGTGATTTAAGAACAATGTTTTGAAATTGGTTCATACATATATATATAGAACATCCAAGGATTTGAGTAGTGTGGTTGTCAATAATGGGTAGAATTAGTGAATGTTACACATGAGTAAAATGATCACTTAAACCAACCTATGACGGTCGTCAGCCCCGTAAATGCCCACACTCCCATATTCTTCTTCATCTTTGATGAGATGTCAAAAATAATAGCCAAACATTTGTTTTCTTGATTTGCCGAAAATTAAGTACCGAGCTATTGATTATTGATTTTAAAACTGAAACATGGATATTCGTAAATTTGCTTGTTTGAAGATAAGAAGTGCATTCCACATTTGCACATACCGAGTGTAGAAAAAAAAGTAGCAGTATTAAACGGATACATTGCTACAAATGTATATCATTAATCAGACAGAAGTCGCACACTGCTCTAATACAGGTAATATTATATTAAAAAATTCGTAGGAAGCAACTGAAAGGATTCGATAAAAAACAGGACAAAAAAATCGCTTTATGTGGGTGAAGTTACACCGGCATGAGTCCATACAATAGAGGTGTTTTTTGTGCGGTATTAAATTTATTTCTACGCCATCAATAATTCCCTCCATGTGAAAACATTTTTCATACGAGAGAGTGTGATTAGGTTACGCCAGGAAGGTCTGAATGAGAGAAAAATGGATTTATTCGGGCCCGGGAGTAGGGTTAAAAGGATTCGGTACTCCAAAGGATATCCAATATCTTAATTTACTTAGCTTTTTGTGTTGCTGTGCCGCCGATTTAGCGCTACACAAAAGTGCGATTTTTGGAGTTTTATGACCGAGTAGTGGGAGTTTTTGTATAATTTTCGCACAATGAAAATATTATATTTTGGGGTTCGATCATGCGCGGCACCTTTATACTACGTAAGCACTTGTTCTATGCAAGATATCTGATACAACTCTTCACTATTCTGTGCTTCTAAAGGTCTATTAATAGATGTAATCTGAAATACCGCTTTTTAAGTAAGTAGATGGGGCTTTAATAAAAAAGGTACCAACTTACCTTCATAAGTTTTTCTTAAACATAATGAATTAACTAATGACACAACACAGATGAAGAAGAGTATGGAAGTCTGGGTATTTACAGGTCTTGTGACCTACCGGAACTTGAATATACCTTTTTAATCTTACATATATAAAGAAGTTCCAAGAATTTGAGTAGTGTGGTTGCCTATCATAGGTAGCATGTTATACGTGTGTAAACCAGCCTAAGACGGTCTTAATCCCCGTAAATGCTCAGACCTCCATATTCTTCTTTGTCTATGCTGAGATGCCAAAAAATAATGTGATTCTTCTCTATAATTTTTTTTTGACATCTCATCAAAGATGAAGAAGAATATGGAATATTCCATAAATGCCCAGATTTCCATATTCTTCTTCGTCTATGTTGAGATGCCAAAAAATAATGTGATTCTTCTTTATTATTTTTTTTGACATCTCATCAAAGATGAATAAGAATATGGAATATTCCATATTCTTCTTCATCTTTGATGAAATGTCAAAAAAAAGAAAATAACTCCTCTAATTGGATATAATCCAGATTTTGTGAACAAGTATTTGGACACACTCAAAATGTTGTAATTCTCCTCTGCCCATAAAGGAAAAATATAGTCAAAGATACTTTCGTTGACGGAAATACAATTTAGTAATTTTAGCGTTAGATGAAGATTGAAAGCGCCAATGAGCGTCGCCTCTCTGTGCCACGTGACCCCGTCACGTGTCTCTAATATAAGGTAGGTAGGTGATATATTAGGTAGGTACAGAAGAAGACGAATGAATAATAAAATAATTTGTTTGCCCACAAAGGAGATTGGTACCTAGTCCGGATATGAAGACTGATGGTAGTAGCCCAAGTAGAAAGAGCAAGTCATACTCCTGCCTAAATAAATACTGAGCGCTTGAGATATACATATTATCACCGTCAAATATTCGATTCAACGTACTCAGGACAAAATGTTATGCAATACATCAAAAATCATATCAAGATACACGAAAAAGACACCCACTAAATTTGGGGAAAGTGCCTTAGCTGTTGCGGGCCGATGGCGTGGAATGCTCTTATCTCCGAAATTAGAAATATTGAGAGTAAGATGATCTTTAAAAAAAAAACTAAAAACGGGTTTCTAACATTTTGAGTGTGTCTAAATACTCGTTCACAAACCTTGATTATTTCCAATTAAATTATGTACTATTATTTTAAGAAATAAAAAGACTTATCTTATAAATATTTTTTATTCATTCACATTTTTATTAAAAACCTGGATTATCTCCAATTAGGAGTTATTTTTTTATATTATTTTTTGACATCTCAACATAGATGAAGAAAAATATGGAATTCTGGGCAGTATATAATGTATTTTTTTAATATTGAAAGCATTAACTTTGTGGATCATAGTGATATATTATTTTGATAAATAAAGAGACTTTGTTTTTTGATACAATCACATTTTTATTAAAAACCAACTAGTTTCGGCAACAACCTGTTGCCCTCTTCAGGGTTTATTTTATGACTATCATAAAATAAAATTAAAATTACTCCTTATTGGAGAGAATCCAGATTTGTGAACAAGTATTTGGACACACTCAAAATATTAAAATTATATAATTACTAGACATGTATGTCATATCGCTAACTCCTTTCAAGAACGTCATAAATCAAAAAACTTGATTTTTCAGGAGAACGTTTTTAAAGTTTAAAAAGAAATCACAATGTATTAAAAATAAACATCAAGCCACTTATTGAACTTTTTACTGTGCAACAGATCTTTTTAGGTAAAACCTGGAGGTTTTTTCTCCATTTGAAAAATATTTAGTATGTTTAAAAAAATAATTAAACAATACCTTTTCATCAAAATGCAAAAACAACATTTTCTGCCCTGTAGTGGGTAAATATTATGTTAAAAATATGCCGCTTTTGCTAGTACTGTATATAGTACATTTTCTGGGCATTCCGGAAACATGCACAACTCAAAATTCACGATTTTTGAATTATGACGTTCTTGAAAGGAGTGAGCGATATGTATTCCTTGAGGCATTTATATCAATCAATAATGATTTTCAGATAACGCACTTATCGCACATTACGTATGTGTTAACAGTTAAGATAATAATGATTGCTTTAATTGAAAACCTGAAAGGTATTAATAATTCTTAATCTGTGATAATTAATTATGCATCCATGTGACATTCTGGAGTATTTAATTCTTCACATAATGGCGGTTTGTTACAGATCTCGAATCAAAGAAGAAATCGCTTTGCCGATGCCGCTTTCTTTGACCGAGCGTCCAGAATTCATACCATTAAGATAGGAACAAATGTTTTCCGAGACTTTAGCTAATATTTTATCAACAAATCTATTGAAACGCCAACGGAGTGTCATTCATCTCGGGACCTAAACGAACGCGTTAAAGAGACGCGTGTTACAAATTGTCTCCACGACTTGTCGCCTTTACTGGCATTGAATGGGAATGAAAAATACCCGCATGGACGTTTTGTAAAGAAAAGTCTCATACAAGCAAAACAAAATGTCGGATCTGTGGTAAAGACATTACAGAGAACATCACGACTTGAGATATGAACCTATTCAACTGGCCCTCTTGGTCTTACGACTCATGTACCTACATATATATTCTCGGCTCTTATTACAGACGACAAAACAAAAACAATTTAAAATGCTCCACTTAAGGATATTTTTATTTTTATTTACATAAATAATAAGCATTTATTTAAAGAACAATTTTAAGCATATTAATTTTTTTTTTGCAGAGACCCACCAAGCCACCTTGTGTGTCTTGTAAGTGGAGTTCTTTTTATATACATTTTTACTGTTTTTAAACATTTTAACCTAATACATACAAAAAAGAGAGGGAAAATTGAGAATATTAACTTTATTACAATTTTCATAGAATAAACGCTTGATCACTAACCCATTCCTTTATTTTGCCTTTGTTATATATTGAATTGACCTCTAACCTCCGGAACGATATATTGCAGTGTTCGACTTCCATATTCATTGTTAGTTACATAAACGAAATAAAATTAAAATGTAACTTTGTTTTAAAATCACTATAAATATTTTATATTAACTTAATTATAATGTCTACCGGTTTCGAAGTTAACCGCTTCTTTATCAAGACTGATTGAAAAAGCTTCGAAAACATTAAAATTAAGTTATAATAAAATATTTATTGTGATTTTAAAACAAAGTTACATTTTAATTATAAAATGTAAAATCACAAAGTTAGAAGATAGTAAAATTCCTAAATGCTGGAAGTCCCGGATTCGATTCTCAGGGGGGGGGGGGCGAATAAAAACATGGGTGATTTTACACTCTAATATCTATTTATTATCACTAGAAAAAAACTATTTAATATTAATGATTTTATGTACTTTGACATATCGCTCACTCTTTTCAACAAAGTCATATATAAAAAAAAAATAGATTTTTCAGGAGATATTTTTTAAAGTTTAAAAGTATAATAAAATGTAATAAAAATAAATATCAAGCCACCATATTTTTAGGTAAAACGTGAATGTTTTTTCTCCATTTGAAAAATATTTAGGATATTTAAAAAATAATTAAACAATACCTTTTCTTCAAAATGCAAAAACAACACTTTCTGCCCTGTAGCGGAAAAATATGAAGTTAAAAGTATGCCGCTTTTGTTGGGATATAGTACGTTTTCTGGGCATTCCTAATACATGCACAACTGAAAATTAACGTTTTTTTTATATAGGTACTTATGACGTTGTTGAAAGGAGTGAGCGATATGTATGTATACTACTTAGTACAAAAAATGTTGCTTTTATAATAATCAGGGTTACATTTAATTGCATAAATATAATATAACTAAAATATGGAAACGAATGTGCGTAGATCAACACAATTCTCTTTGTATCTGGAATTAAATTATTAATTGAAATAAAAGGAAAACAAGACAAGATCACGCAATGTCCATTGCAACTTCCCGTTTCGGTAGAGGAAGCTTAAAGCTATTAAGATGATGATGATCAGCTAAACTGGTTGGGGGAGCACGCTATCCGAGTAAGGCGACATATCCAGAATGTTAGAACAATCGCCTCTGTCGGTCATCACTCTTTATTCCTAGCGTCTCCTGCGCTCCTGATCCTAATAATTTGTGATGACCAATTTGACTCACTTCCTTAAACTTTGACTCTTGTCGGCTACGAGTGTGAGTGACCTTAAATGATGTTTGGTCACCAAGAAACGTCAACTATGAATAGTGGAACAGTGCTGGATTTGCCAAAGAACAATTACTAGTGTCATTACATCGGGTAACGGATTGAATAAAGTGTATGAAAAATAAATAAAATATCTCATGGTGAATAAAAATATAAATGACTGGGTATTTACAGGGTTTATGAACTATCATACGCTCACTCCTTTCAAGAACGTCATAAATCAAAAATCGTCAATTTTCAGTTGTGCGTGTTTTCGGAATGCCCAGAAAATGTTTTGTATCCCAGCAAAAGAGTCATATTTTTAACTTAATATTTACCCGCTACAGGGCAGAAAGTGTTGTTTTTGCATTTTGAAGAAAAGGAATTGTTTAATCATTTTTAAAAAATACTAAATATTTTTTAAATGGAGAAAAAACCTTCAGGTTTTACCCAAGATCTGTTGTACAGTAAAAATTTCAAAAAGTGGCTTGATATTTATTTTAAATTATGTTTTTTAACATTAAAAACGTTCTCCTGAAAAATCTAGTTTTTTTATTTATGACGTTTTTGAAACGAGTGAAGAAGATCAAGTGATTACTAAAAAACATTTAATGACATAACATGAAAAGGGTATGGAAAATAAATAAAATATGGACATCTCATAGACGAAGGAACATATGGAAGTCTTGGTGTTTATGGGTGTTTACAGAGGTAGCGAAATTTCATAGGCTGATTTGAGTGTTTGCATTGTACGATAAAGAATATCAGTGATCAACTGATCACTACAATCAATCTGTGATAGGTGTTAAGCCTATATAGTTAAGGTATATATACCCAGACTTCTACTTCTACTTCGCAGTACCAGCCTTTGGGGGTTCGAGGCATTTAACAAACTTTTACACCAAGTCATAAATATAAGCACTGGATCTAAAAGTACCATGCCTGAAAGATTCCTGAAAATGTACAATTATGACCAAATTAAATTTTTCAATCCGATGACATTTTTTAGTCGTCCATATGAAATTAGACGAAAATGAACGTTTAAGAGGTGACCGAAAATTTTTTGAATCTAAAAAGGCATATACTGTACCTAGTAGTTAATAGGTACTTAAGTGTTTATTGTTTTAGTTTGGGGATCTTACAAAAAAACTTAAAAAGAACTTTGAAGAAATGAGATAAAGTTGGAGAAAATATCTAACAAACTACCTTCTTTAAACGTACATGCCGATTTCACCGAAATTACCTACGCTTAAACAAATGTAAAAATGGTGCTGAGATTTCAATATATCTTACCACTTTTTGTGGTAATATGTATAGAAAACAAAAGTTTTTTTACTAATTGGGACCCCTAAAATTATTACTTTTGTGTATAAGGGCTTAGATCCGCCACTGTCACTTTATAATGTCTATGTATAGTTAAGTGTCACATATTAACTAATTAAATTTAATTCACTGTAGCGAACATTCTATTCATAATAGTAGAGAAATTACCAGAAATAAAAAATAAATTAAAAAATAATTAAAATACTTTTTTATTTTTATTTTATTTATTTATTGGAAAACCAAAAGAATATTTCAGAAAAATAACATAAATAATAAAATTTAAAAATTAACATTCCAATTAGAGGTTTTCACTTAAGTAATCTAAAAATAAAAATAAACTGTCATATACATAAAAGTATAACTATATAATAAACTTACATAACATGTTTTTATCAAATAATAGAAATTTTCTTTATAATCAAATAGACATCAACAATATTTCTCTTAACGTATTAAAAGAAACATTATTGATGTCTATTTCATTAAGCATTACATTGCACATATCGCAGGCTCGATTTAAAAATGAATTTCGGTAGGACTTGGTGGGCATTTTAGGGATTTTAAATATTTTTTATTTCTAGTCTGTGCTCCCGGGACTCTTAAATTCATGAGTGATAAAAGCTCTGGGCAATCTACATAATTATTTAAAATTGGTCAAAATAAGGTCAGCATTGTTCCTACGTGTTACGAACTTGGGTAAACTACATATTATGCTTATAAACTAAATACAATTTGCAGTAAATAAGGAAAAATTTAATCGACCGTCAGAATAAGTTTTTATTATGTTGGAGTTTTAATAATCAGTATTTTTTTTATTTATTTAATATATTTATATTTTTATTTATAAAATAATACATTTGAATCATTTATACATATGGAGAACTTTTATATTTCGATTCGCTGTGCCTCTCCATAAAAGAGTCTGCTCTTGTGCTTGGAAAGGGACTTACACTCGTGGTTTAATGTTATATAATAAAAGATATAATAGTTTTTTTTTTAAATTTTAAGATTTAAATGTATAGAGATTTAATTTTTTTCTTAGGGATTTTTATATCATCTATTTTTTTTATTTCTTTAGGGAGTTTATTGAAATGTTTGATTGCCAAATATTTGAAGTTTTGCTGAAATTGCTTGGTGTTGAATTTTGGAGTAGAAAAATCGTTTGAGAATCTCGATGATAATTTTTTTGTTAAATTTAAATAGTTGTCACCCTTTAGTATTTGAAAAACTGCGGTTTTTTTATAAATGGATTCTATATTTGGGACTTGAAATTTTTTAAATAATAATTTTGTTGGAAATATGTTTTTTTTTCAAGATAACTTTAATTATGGTTTTCTGTACTATTTTCACTGAGTTCAGTATGTTGTTGTATGAGCCTCCCCATGCAATAATGCCATACTGTAGTAGTGAGTGTACGATAGCAGAGTAAACTCTTTTTAGGTTGTCGATGGTTAGTATGTTTCGGATTCTAATGAATATATATATGCATTTTCTTATTCGTTTTACTAGTTCATTAATGTGACTATGGTATTTCAAATGTTGATCTATTATTACACCTAGATGTTTTATTTCTTTTTTTGGACATAAAACAGAACATAAGTTTTTGCAATTTGAATCCCTGCAGTCACCATTGTGAATATTATTGTAGTAAAGAAAATATGCAGTAAATAAGGAAAATTTTATATGACCTTTAGAATAAGTTTTTGTTATAATGGAGTTTTAATAATCAGTAAAATATTATTGTCATTATTTTTTAATTGACAAATATGTAAAAGTGTATTAAATGAAAACACAAAAAATATAAATGATTATAACTTAATATGAACGTACATAAATCAATGATTAAAAATAAATAAGAAATGCTTTTTTTCTAAGTATAAAAACGCGTACGTGATAAGCGATCTAAGGAAAATATGTTAATTTGATGATGATAATAATAAAAATTAAAAAAAGGTTACATCTCTTGTGTTTATTATACAATTTAATGAAGGTGTTTACATATACACGTATCAAAGAAAAACATCATAGGGAGTTTTTTCCCACAATTTAAGAGCAAAGTTTAAATATTTAGTGTAATAAAAATTTAATAAGTATGAATAATTATAATCACAAACTGTTTATTATGTTCAATAAATTTATGGTGATTCTCGATTGCCCTTTAAACTACTAGTTTTTTTTCAATAACGTCACTAAAGACCTACGTCACAGAAAATGGGCTGATATTTTAATTGATAAATATCATAATAACTCCCAAGAAACATAAATTTATTATTGTTAACTAACTAACCATCACGCCACTTCTCCGCCGGGGTTGGCAGAGAGAATACAACGCCATTCTGCTCTGCCTTTGCAAACATTTTTCACCTCTTCCGCATTCATGAATCCTCATACACACCCCTAGTTATTTCGACTCCTGATCCGGCCCCTTTCAAGTTTTTAACATACCCGGTCATGCCAAGTTTTCCTTGGTCTTCCTCTGCTTCTTTTTCCAAATGCATTCCCCTCTTTGTATCCTCACTCATTCGTTCCACATGTCCAAACCATCTGAACACACCTTTCTTAATTTTATCGATAATGTTTATCTCAGCTTTGCATTCTTTCCCCATTTCACACCCGGGCAGACCAGCAAAGAGACAGATCGACAGCTGGGAATCGACATCGCAGGAGGCTAATCCCCCTTAAAAACAGGCCATAAGGCCTACACCATGCAGAAGAAGAAGAAGATGAAGATTTTTTAATAACAAATAAATAAATCTACATCAATCATACCACTTCAGTTATCTTATACAAGCTGCCTTAAACAAGAATTCTGGTGGCCTTTTTCTCCCTAGAGACAAAGTCATCATATTCGCATATTTTAAGGACATCTCATGGCCTGTCATTACCAGGAGAGCATGAAACTAATGAATACCATACAATATTTTTGAGTCAATTTTTGAAACAGCAATAGGGATGTGTTCCGTCACACTTCGACCATCAACACAATGGCTAAGATCACCATCGTCCACACCTTTCAGTGTTGTGTAGTACCTATCTGTATGTATTATGCATTACACACACTCGTCATCAATCAAACCCGTCCGGTACCAAGAATGGTACCTACTTTTAGTTTTGACACGGATCACAAAAATATCAACAGGTTTTTTTCCCAATGCGATTGTTTTTCAGTTGGATCCATTATTGTATGCGTGTAAGGATAGATCACTCTTTTCAAATCCCCAAGTGCCCTATGGAAATGCAAAAATTGAATGGTTGATTTTTTAAGCAACTTTTTCGACATTCCTATATTGTGTTTTAAAAAAATATAAGCATACGTATACGTATACGTATATATATATATATATACATATATATATATATATATATATATATATATATATATATATATATATATATATATATATATATATATATATATATATATATATATATATATATATATATATATATATATATATATATATATATATATATATATATATATATATATATATATACATATATATACATGTAATTACTTGCATTCGAAACATATTAAAATCTGAATGCTTTGTGTTAATTTCATATTGTAAACATATTGTGGTTTTAAATATGAAACTAGTTTTAACAAATTACATACAGTACGTACGTATTGAACCATGGGTTTTAGCTCCGTAGTCTGCAAAGCTACTACACGACCATAACCCGTTACAAAAACTATCCTTCTTTCCATCCTAACCCTTATTAGCATCCAGTTGTACATAGGGTACTGAATCGTATAGAAGAATGATATTGATCGTTAAATACATGAATGGAAGGTGTCTTTCGCTTCAGGTTTCAGTCCAGGCTAATATTATCTAATATTTTAATATTTAAAAATTACTCATATTAATTTCGACCCTCTTCAGCGTGGTAGCCATCCGTGTTGACTTTTTACGAAGAATTTAGTATATCGCTCACTCCTTTCAACGTTTTCGGAAAGCCCAGAAAATGTACTATATACTAGCAAAGCGGCATATTTTTCAACTTAATATTTACCCGCTACAGGACAGAAAGTGTTTTTTTGCATTTTGAAGAAAAGGTTTTGTTTATTATTTATTTATTATGATTTATTTAAGTTTTAAATTTACTTAAATTTTTCAAATAGAGAATAAACCTTCAGGTTTTACCTAAAAATATTTGTTGCACAGTAAAAAGTTCAATAAATTGCTTGATATTTATTTTTAATACATTTCATTATATTCTTAAACTTCAAATCTCCTGAAAAATCAAGTCGTTTTTGACGTTGTTGAAAGGAGTGAGCGATATCTGTGTATATTTTCTATTAAAATATATTTTTTTTTTTAATTTTTTAGGTTGATACTGATTTAATAAAAAAAAACTTCTTAATATCCATAAACGCTGAGCTGTGCATTTTGTATGTATCCTTTGTACTTAAAATTTTATTCCAAACTTCAATTATCTCTGTATTTAGGCACTTAGAATATGATAGGTACTACTTATAGTCATATACGCTTCTTATTAGATTGTGTATAATAAAACATGAAATAACCTATCCAGATTTTGGTAATAATAAAAGTAATCATTTTGGATATTGTACGAGTATATAGCGACATTCTCGTAAAATACTACCTCGCTTTACTGTGAGCAAATTTGAGAAAAGTAAATTGGAGTAAAGTAAATGGAAATTAAGAAAATCTTTAGTGTAATCCTTTTTCAACAAATAATTATAAGTCTTCATACTCAGATGTTAATTGTTCTAGTACCTACTTTTATCTAGGTACCAACCTTATTAATTTACTATATCGCTCAGTCCTCTCAACAACAATTTTTTTAAATGTATCTTTTAATATAAAATATACACAGATGTATGTTACTGCGGATTATTTTATATATATTTTTTAAAGTGATATTATTACTAAATTATTAACTGTCGGAAATATTGTTCCCTGAACAGAGTTTCTCAAAACATACTGCCCACAAGTACCTATTTAGTTTTCTTCAAATTGTTCTCATACTTTTATAATATTTTGCATATAAACTCGAATTTTTAACACTTTAATGATGGTATGACCACACTTCACACCCAAAATTGTTGTAGATCTAAACTTATGGTCAACATTTTGGCCTGAATGAAAGTGAATTGAATGAAAATATGTTTGATGTAAGAAACTTCTTCCAACCCTTATCCGCATCCAACGGAGCATAGGGTACTACATCGTATCGATATAGTGTTATCTTGATCGTTAATTGCATTAAAGCAAGATCAGTCCTACTTTGCTGGTATCCAAGTTGATATTTAATAAATATGAAAGTAGCCAAACGCTTTTACCACTAGACTATAAAGGCAAACAACGTATTGTTATACCTATCATCAATACTTATCACTCCATTTCTCCAAATTATATTTCTTTTTTTCTTCAAAAGATTACTTAATGCGATTATTTTGTACTGGACTGGTATTTTTTTGGTCTCCCAAAAAAGTTTTTTCCTAGTTTTTTTTTCGCAATGTGGGTGTGAAATTTTCTTCCAGGTTTTTGTGTAGTTTTTGTTTATCATTAAGGATTGTAAAAGAGGAAAACAAGTATTAATTTGATATATTCTTTATATTTATATATTTATATTTTCATTTGTTTAAATAAGCGTGAACATTTGGTTCAATTAAATAAAATATTCTCTATACTATTTACATTTGGTACAAAAATCATATTTACACTATTTTATACATAAATATCATAATAGGTACATTGGAATGCTAAACATAGAATTTTAGAGTTATCATAATCCAGTTACGGCAAGTATTAGTTAAATAGACATCACTAGGTTTCGTAATAAATCGAGTCAATCGGCGAATTTGTACAACAACATTCGTTCGTATCACAAAAAATAAAAGCTCTACACTCTACATGCTTCGCTAATGGCAAAGGATAGCGGCGATACCTTTCAACGGATTTTCGTAAAACTAAGACAATAAATAAATAATAACTGTACAATATAAAACTAATCACTGAGTCGCTGCCCGTTGCGAGGATGTTCATTCGTCGCTCTTTTAAATATATAATTTTGTAGTTGTGAGATCAAACATAAATAAATCGACCGTTAAACAAAAATAGGTACATACAATCAGTCTGAGAACAGTTTAGTATCACCAGGTCGGGCATCACGACTCCCGGGAGATAACCGTCACCGAGGGGTGCTTGTACAGGGACTGCGGCTCCGGGCTCGGGTCGCGGGGGCCACCGGGGGGCGCCGAGAGCCCGGCACCCAGGCTCTGCAGGCGCTGGTAGAACTGCGCGTAGGGCGCGCCCAGCTGCGGGGGCGCCAGGCCGGGCGGGAAGGCACGCGGCCAGCCGGGCGGCAGCGCGGGGGCGCCGTACAGCCGCTCGAGCCCGAAGCCGGGCGGCGGCGGGAGGGCCCCGCCCTTGGGCACGGCCAGCGCGGGGCTGTAGGGTCCGTAGCGCTGGTACATGGAGGCCAGCAGCGCCGGGTTGGGGTACAGTCCCACGAGCGGCGCGTAGGGCGCGTGGGGCGGCAGCAGCGCGTGGCCCGCCAGCAGGGCGCTGCGCTTGAAGGCCGCCAGGCGCGCGCGCCCCGCGGCCGAGGAGCGCCGGCGCAGCTTGCCCGTCGTGCCCCCGATGAACACGTCCTCGGCGGAGGAGTCCAGCATCCAGTAGTTGCCCTTGCCGGGGTCGTCGTAGTGGCGCGGCACTTTCACGAAGCACTTGTTCAGGCTCAGGTTGTGCCGGATGGAGTTCTGCCAGCCCTGCTTGTTCTCCCTGTAGTAGGGGAAGTTCCGCATGATGTACTCGTAGATCCCGTTGAGCGTGAGCCGCTTCTCGGGGCTCTGGCGGATCGCCATCATGATGAGCGCGTTGTAGCTGTAGGCGGGCTTCTCGTTGCCCGTCTTCTTGGGCTCGTCGCGCTCCCGGCCCGGGGACGCGCGCCCGCCCTTGGAGCAGTCCAGCGGGGGCGGCGTGCCCGTGACGTCCAGCTCGGACTCCGAGTCGGAGTAGTCCCTCTCGGAGGGCGCGGAGCGCGCGGGCGAGAGGGGCGGGGAGCG
This sequence comes from Brachycentrus maculatus, assembly GCF_059751285.1. Taxonomy (NCBI): domain Eukaryota; kingdom Metazoa; phylum Arthropoda; class Insecta; order Trichoptera; family Brachycentridae; genus Brachycentrus; species Brachycentrus maculatus. Next base: position 3,614,132 of record NW_028280793.1, read on the forward strand.
CGAGGGGGAGGGCGGCTCGGAGCCCTTCAGCAGGAGCGAGCTGATGCTGAAGCTGGACTTGAGAGGTGCTCTCGCCATTATGGGGTAAATATTCACTGGAGTATTTTCTATATTCACCATCGTATCACGGTGAAAACGGTTCAGTTTTTAAATACAAATAAAAAATAAAAGGCACTTCTTTGCGCGAAGCCACTTTTATCACAAATTTCGACACAACAATTTCGCGAGAAGATTAGTATAGCTCGTTTCGTTCGCAACCACACCGAACGCTTGTCTGGAGACGACTGAAGGAGAGGCAGTGTTGGCGGGGGATATATAGGCAGCCTTGGCTCCGCCCGGGAAAGCGCTCGCGGGTAGGGATAGGCTCCGCCCCTCGCGTTGTTGACTCCGCCCTGTCCATACACAACTGCACACCTGCAACCCCCACCCCAAATTTTCAGCATTCATGATTTTATTTTCCTGCGGCCATGTAATGTCCAAAGTACCATTTATGTCCTTCTGGAGATTTATCTTAGTACAGTTCGCAGATTTGTTTTAATGTAACGGTGCAAATATTCTAATTGTTTAACCAACCGATACTTAGTGGAAATCTGAAAGCAGTATACCTACAAGGCAATCTACACCCTTACGACAGATTACGACATTTAAAAAAAAAAGTAATGTTTAATTAACAAATTAACGTCATTTAATTCAATTTCAGATAAATACGATTACTACCAATTAAAAATCAAAGACTTCAGCAATAGGTACCTACTTATAATGTTTATAAAAAAAAGTTTTTTTAGTTTTATTATTTCAAAATTTGAATAAGACCATATAAATTAAAACTAATCTTTGTACTATGTACCTTACTATTTCTACAATATTTCGTTATTAAAAAAAGCATTAACGTAATATTTTATGACTTTTAATATATTACCGCTTATATATTTATTATATTCTTACCAGTTTTATTATTCTTTTGTGATATTTTTTTCCGTTATATTATCAAACATTAATTCAAAGATCGTAAATTTTCTACTCAAAATAATTCTATTCTTCCTTGATATTTCCTTTAAAATATTAAATTAAACATTTATTGTTTCGGCATTCATTTTGTGGTAAGACATGAAGTTATCAATTATTTTTAATTATTTTAACGATTATTTTCGGAAACTACAGATGCTTCCATCTTTGGGTCTGAATATAAGCAGTTTATATTCATACTCGAAGATGGAGCTTCTGAAACTAGTAGTTTAAATTTAATATAACTCAAGTGGTAAAAAAGGTGATTTTCATTTATAAATTAAACATTGTATATCGTATCAAATATAATCTAACATATTTTTTTTATCCCTTAAAAAATAAATTCTTCGTCTCTGTTAACACTCACAATATATAGGTACGTTACATCAAATTATTGGCTCAATTTCAATCTTAGATGATCAAACATATCATGAATAAAGTAATCAGCAATAGTCGTTAAAATTATATATTTTTAATGTTTATGTATTATACGTCAAAATAACAGCTTCACAGTTCTAGTACTCAAAAACTTTATCTAAAAATGGTTATATTATAAGTATTATAATAAATCAAAAAAACAGAAAATTTTAACGCCATATCCTACAAAATTAAAAACCACTGAAATTCGAAAACACTATCTGGCCCGTCTGGCGTTTCTACCGTTAAGTTAAGTTAAAAAAACCAGTCCATAGATTGGAAAGCATATTATTCAAAAGAGAAATACTAGGTCTATTACCAGATTGGTGAAATCGAATCGAACCAGTGTCTTGAATTTTCCATCTTAATCTTGTAGCTTAGTTTATTTACACTTTACATTTTTTATTTTTTTTTTTTATTTTTTACTTTTTATTATTATTACTCTTTTTTGACATCTGAATTATCTATTCTTTTTTATACGAATATAACCTGTGCTTATGTAATTTTGTGTTTTTTTTTAGCACTTTCTAATTGAGCACTGTATTTTATTTCATGTTATATGTTTTTCATTGGTTGCGAACCATAAATAAATATATAAATAGAATACCTAATATTTATTGAAATCATTCAATCATCACAACAGAATTTTCTTAAGCATTTTCTGCGAATTTTCAATAAAATTTCCCAGGAAATATAATAGTTTGATATGAAAAATACACATAATTCATAAGAATTTATTATCTTGTAATCATTTTTAACACTTTTCACTATTTCGAAAACGGCTTCAAGACAAAATGACTTGCAATTTGGCAAATAATCAAAATTTATGGTGAAAACTAGAGCTGAAACGTCATTATTTCAATATGAAATGCGTTCTCTCAGACGAGTGTGCTTTGGATCAATTTGATAGATATTCGACTGGTGATATAAGGAAAAATAGCAATGCTGAGATAAGACTTGTTATGGTAAGGGTACCTACACGTGTTATAAAACTATTTGGTAATAACATCGTGATATTTAACAATTCAATTAATTTTAATAATACGCTAAATTAATACTTACACACTTCAATAGAAAATAATTTCTTTCTTCCTTTGTACTTAGTTTAAGGAATTATTATCCATTGAGGTAAGTACTCAAATACCTTAAAATAAGTGGTAAAAAGAATTGCACATTTGTTTTCACATTTTTTAGAACTCCATTAGTAAGAAAATGTTTTCCGAAAACAACTTAACGTTACTAACTCTCTTTTTAAGTATATGTCTATCTACCTCGAAATCTAGCAAATATTTGCAATTTCTAAGTTTCTCAAACACCCAGGTAGGTGCGTGATAAAAATCCGTATTTACTATTGTCATTTGCGATCTTTTCACAGAAAACATCGGTTTGTACAGTTATTTAGTAATCCCAAGAGTAATTCTAATGTTTACAGCGGTCAGGGTCAAAACAGCCCTTGTTTTAACCAAAAAGGTAGCCTGGAAACTTCCCCTACCTACTACCCTTCCGTCAAAATACAGTTATGAATTTACGTTCATCGGAAAACTGAGTTATTAAAGAAATTACTAAATATTTTTTTTAAACGTAGCCACTAGATATGTACTAAGTTTATTAAAATATAAACTAATAAAATATTCCAGATAAACTATCACAAAAAATATGAATTAAAATATTTAAGATAAACTATCACAATTACTGAGCAATTTTTATATTGCTTCAGAATTTGAAACATTAATAAGCTTTAAAAATATGTATTACATAATTCAGTTTGTTTTACTAATTTTTGAGAGACATTAATGAAAATGAAAAACCAAATATTTCCTTTTTTACGTTTTAAATAATAATACAGTACTGTGTACCTCACAAAATAAGAAAAAATAGTGTAATTGAATATTATTTGTATTAAAAAAAAATAACTATCAACTTTATGTTATGATTATATAACTCTCGTTATCATTCATCGTTTATTTTGTGTAATACCATTTAAAAACTAAAGTTCACGACTACCGGTTTCGGAGCGACCATTCCATTATCAGGTCACTACTGGTCAACAGTTGACGACCTGATGATGGAATAATTATTCCGAAACTGTTAGCCTTAAAGTAGAGTTTTTAAGTTTAATTACGTAGAGTGAATGATGAATAATAAGGTGAGTGTTAGGTATATAAAACATTATTTAAAAAATTACATTAAGTATATATGAAATATTCTAGTAAAATGATTACATTAATTGAGTCGGCAGTCACTTTGAGGTAATATTCATTAATTTTGGATTAAAATGATACATGGTAGGTAGGTACAATGCATTAATTCTCAAAATGTATTTTAATATGTGTTTCGATGCATTCCACATCATTTTCAGTGAAACGAAGAGTGTTATATTACCATACCACGAAGTTAACAATGCTTCTAAAACACAAAAGATATTTAATATTTTATTATTGAATGAAATTGGAATATTTGAATTACGTACATTTTTATTGTCAATTGAACATAATTAAAAATAAAAAAGGTACCTACTTTCAGAACAACATAAGTATGATTTGTATTCAAATCGCACATCAACGTTACATCGTCATACTGTAGATAAAAAAACGAGTTATCTTGTTTTGCTATGTGTGTTATTTCAACCAAACTACAATATTCATTCAAGCAAAGTGATAATTTTATGAACGGCTTTGGGCCAGTAGTAAAAACAAATTATCTTTTTACATCTAAGGGCTTTAACCCCGCCCACCCCTTTTAGCTTTCTGTCTGAGAGCTGATCCTCATTAGGCACCATCTCCTAGAAACGGAAATAATGTTTTTAACAAACCGAAATTTTGCCATTTTAAAATATCTTCAATTTATGGCATCATCTTAAAGGATTAACGAAGGTTTTTTGAAAACATGCTTACGATGTTTTGCCTTATTAGCTCTTTTATGAATAGAGAATTTTCATATCTTTTATTATGCAGTTATGTAAATCGATGAAATAAATTATGGAAATTTTTTAAATGCCTTATAATCTAAATTGATTCCAATTAACTAACTCACCATCAAGCCCTTTCTCCGCAGGGGTAGGCAAAGAGAATATAACGCCACACTACTCGGTCATAGCAAACAAATATTTTGATGCAAACATCTATTGATGCCTATATGTAGGTACTACATATTATAGTATGTTCAATGAGATTAGCACTGACATAATACGTTAAGAATGCAATGACTAGGTATATATACGAGTATATACCTAAGATGTTATATTAAACATAGGTACTCTGTAGCATAAATTAAAAAAGTTTTTTTTAAATTTTTGTGATAAATATTTCGCATTTTTGGTGTTATCCAACTCTGTCAAAAAATAATTTAATAACATATTTCAGTATAAAATTTGTTTAAAGAAACCATCAAGGTTTCTTTTTTTAATATGTAATAAGCAAATTTAACATGTTATTAATTATAATCTGACAAAAATATTCTTCATTATTATTATCACCTTTTACATCTTTTCAATTAACAAAATCAACTGCTTAGTAAATTACCATCTGTGCGATGACATTACAAGTTTTCCTCGGTCTTCCATTTCTTCTTTTTATAAACTAAATTATATCTATATATATATACACATTTATGCATATACTCGTATAACTACTCCTATGGAATTTAAAACGTATTTTGGTGTAATTAATCGAACAACGCAATATTGGAATTTCCACTATCATTACCAAAAAATCATTTTATGTCAGTATTAGCCTTTAATGTTTTGTATAATTCATTGATAAGTTAACTTCATTCATTAGAAAATGGCCGATTGAATACTATACGAGCCGGCTTAATTACTACGGGCAAATTACCTGCGAATTCTCACTACTACCCATGAATATCAATGGCCCGCCGAGACGTGTTTCCCCGGCATTAATGATTCCGCCTCCCATTAGGGGTTAACCTGGACGGGGCTGACTTCGGTCATCCTGTCTATTGTACTAAGATTTACAACGGTAAAGTTCGAATCGAGTATTTCATTCATAAATTTTTAAGTAGGTACGTAGTATTTACAGCCGACCTTCTAAAAATACTATAATTGTAAAAATACTCTAAAACAATATGATTGTGATACTTGAGATATGGTATTATGTTCTTAAAAACCAAAGGCAATACTATGAAAATAGAATATACAAGTCTACGCATTTACTGAGCTTATGACCTGTCATAGGCTTGGTTAAAAATGGTTGAGATATTCTAGATGTGGCTTGGTGGGTCTCTGCGAAAAATATTTTAAATATGTTTATAATTGTTCATTTAAATAACTGTTTACTATTTATGTAAATAATTAAAAAAAAAAAACAACTTTCCTACTGACATAAAGAAATTAACATATTAAAATGCTAAAAAACATGTTACAAAAAAATAGAAAGAAAAAAAAACAAAAAATATATTAAAAAATTAATTGTATTAGCAACAAACATAAATAACAAGTGTTAGTCCCTCTCCAAGCACAATAGCTTAGTCTCTTTATTGGAGAGAACTGTGTTTTTAATTTTAAGATTGTGTGTAGAAATGTTTAGAAAATGAATTGAAATTATTTTTAAAAATCACTAAAGCATTGTATAAATAAATAAATTAAGCACCTTTTTCCAGGGTAGTGATTGCATCGTTTTTGGAGACATACAGTTCTACTCTAATGTGTAAAGGCAACTAGCCGTAACACAAGTTGCGGCTGTTTGCTCAAAGCATTTTTATAACTGGCCTCTATCATATACAATCACAGATTTTGCTCTATCTCTTTCCTTAACCGAGATATTTATTATTCAAATAGCCGCAAAATTGTATTAATTTGAAACGTGTTTTGGCAAAAAGCATCATTTTAAGTTAACTATAAACTCGTTTATCTTAAAACTACTGGACATAACTTGCGGCTATCTGCCTTTGCACATTAGTACTGTAAGTTATAAGAGAGATTACGCGTAATAAGCTAAGAGAGAAATATTCCTGTGGGTAGTTTAATACTCTTTTCCACAGTCCATCGTCCACGATCATTGAATAAAGTGGCTAGGGTGGTCCAAGTACCTTAATATTGAATTAATCATCAAAAATGTTAATAGGTCTGAATTGACAAATACAATATGTCGGTAATTGGTAGCCGTGCCGTGTGAGACGGAGTCTGGCTCTGTGTAGGAAAGGAATAATTGACACTGAAGTGAACTGTCCCCATGACATTTGATCTAAGACATTTAAGCTAAATTGGTGTTCAAGCGATGCTTCCTACGCACCTTAGTGATTTCCAAGGGGCCTGTGTTGGATGTCGCTCGTTTAGTCCACAATGATACGCCAACAAACATGCCCGACCACAAAACAACAAGCAAATAACAAATTTTTAAAAATTTATTTTCATAAAACATAGATACATTCAAATATACATATTCATTTCATATATACATTTATTATATGTATTACGGCTCTTTAGGCATGGCCTGTGTTGAGCCGAATACTAACATGTTAATACAATTTTTATATTTATTTTTTATTTTTTAATAATAATATATATATATATATATATATATATATATATATATATATATATATATATATATATATATATATATATATATATATAATTACTAGATTATAAACATAACATACAGGAGATACAAAAATAATTTATAGTATAAAGGTTTTTCAATAAGATAATTACACCTGGACTTAAATAATAATAAAAAAAATTGCAGCAAACAATCGAAAAATATCGAAATCTCAAGTATTTGACGATTTAATTAATTGTGCTAAATTATGGTTCCCCCTACATAGTAGTCAGTTATTTTGGGTATCTAACGGAGGTCCCAGGTTCGATTCTCAGGGGGTTAAAAACTAATCAACATTGCAGCAATTTTATGCAATTTAGTGCTCTTTGCACCTTTAGGTGCGGATAAGGATCAGCAACAGTAGTAATAAAAATAATAATAATTTTGGATAATTTACATAACGCAACTTCCACAAAATGCTACATCAAGAGCGCTTCACTGTGATTTAACTGAGAAAAATGAGATAGTGGAAATGAATCAGAAAACAAATGCGCTTTTAGATTTTTTCTAAAGATCATCTCGCTCCCATTGTTTATAACTAAATACAAGTAGAAGAGCATTCCACGCCATCTGTCCCGCAACAGCAAATGCCCGCTCGTCAATTTTAGTGCACGGGTTGCAAGTAGGTAAGATCACTTTACCCATAGCAGTTGTAGCAACGTCGATCAACTTATTCATCTGGAATACAGAGCACTTTTAGACACTCTTATATGTTATACTTGGTAGATGGTAGACTGGTAAAGTAAGCCCAGAACTGATCACCCAGCATTAAGCAATTAATGATCTAGATAACACTGCGCTTATACGATGCAGTGCCCTATGCACCATTGGGTTCTGATAAGGTCGAGAAAATGAGTATTTCAACATTTTTTAAAGGTAGGTATATGTTATATTCATAGTCCATAGTCAAATAATAAAAACATATGAGTAGGATGTAAAAAATAAGTCGTTTTACATTTGCGCGGTCGGTTGGTATTTCTAAGAGATTGAGCGATAAAAAATCAATTTGATAAGTTCTCCCAAAATCAATTAGATAGACCAGGAGTCAATTATACTAATGCCTTAATTTTATTTTTGAATTAATTCCTCCGTTTCGTTAGAAACATTTCCATACGCCCCCATGCGCGAGTCGCGTTATCGGCTCTTTAACACAAATTGATATTATGAATAAGAATAACTGTCTATAAATGATATTAATTTAGATAAGTGTCGGGCACAGTAATAATAATGATGATGATAATTCTCTTCACAGTGGCGACATGGCAGAACGTGTTTCGGCGTCGTGTTTTTAAACAGGAACGCCGGTTTTTGTGCCTGAATGATATTCCGTGAAACGCTTTATTTCCCTAAAATGTTGTATCTATTAATACGCCCCCGCGCGTGTTTATATGGGACCTTCTGTTCTTGTAAGAGTGAGAACAGGGTGCGTCATATTTGTCAAGCATAAAAAATAAATATTAATAATAAAGAAAACCATAATAATTTTTTATTTTTTATTTATTTTTATTTATTTAATATATTTACATTTTTAAGTATAACATAATACATTTGAAGTATTTATAATAATTAATAATAATAAAACCCTTATCCGCACCCCAATGGTGCATAGGGCACTGCGTCATATAAACGCAGTGTTATCTTGATCGTTTACACATGAAGGAAAGGTGATCAGCCTTCCGCTTCAGGTACCAGTCCAGGGTAATATTGAATAAATATTATAGTGAAAAAATCACTTATATTTATTTTACCCCCCTTGGGAATCGAACCCGGGACCTCCAGAACGGTAGCCGAGCGTGCTGACCATTACACTACGGAGGCGGACAAAAAAGCAAGCATTTATATATATATGGAAAACTTTTATATTTCGATTCGCTGTGCCTCTCCAAAAAAGAGACTGAGCTCTTGTGCTTGGAGAGGGACTTACACTCGTGGTTTAATGTTATATAATAAATGGTATAATAGCCTTTTTTGTTTATTTTTTTGTATTATAAAACCATAATTTTAATAAATCAACGGGTTTAGAAATTTTGCATGTAAATAAATCTGGTCTTTGTTAAAATAATCTAGAAGAATTAGAAATACGTAAGGCAATCAATAAAGACCTACCAATAATAAATAACCAACTTAATTAAAATTTGAGTCCACTTTTAAAAATATTCCCTTTGTGATTCATTTATCTTCGTTCTCTATTGTATTATTTGTATACAAATATCAAATCGTAATAATTTTATTTTAATGACCTGATGATGGAATGATTCTTCCAAAACCGGTAGTTACGTATAAGTGTTTATAAAAGTTGTATTACGCAAAGTGTACTTACAATGGATAATAAGGAGAGTATTTTAATAATAAACCACTTATTTTCATTATTATTTCATCATACACATAATTACATATATCAATAATGTGCCCTCACTGAGTTTTCCCGTGCCGAGAGCACATTTTAAAATATTTATTTGCAAAACTATATTTTTCTTCTGTGTGTGTGTCATGTCAGGTTTCCCTGAAGTCGACTATCACTTGAGAGTGATAATCCTTATCTTGGGCAGCTCTAAACAGCGCCTCGAAGGTTCTGATCTCCTTCCAATCTCGTATATTCCGGAGCCAGGAGATCTGTTTTCTGTTATCATCTAGTCGACCCTTTGTTTTGCCTTTTATGATAAGATGCAATAGCTCGTACTTCTCTCCTCTAAGTACATGCCCCAGATAGGATACCTTCCAATCCTTGATATCAGTCAGCAACTATCTCCTTGCTTTTGCTCTTTGGAGCACATTTGCGTTGCTGACCATATCGGTCTAATCTAATCGATTCACAGAGCTGATTTTGAGGGTTACTGGTTCACACCTTTTTTTTAGATGGGAATTGCATTTACTATTTACCTTGCTTATTATGTACAAGGTTTATAGATCATTTAATGGATTTTTGTTTCTTCTAGCTGATTAAATATGTTTTTATTTGAATCTGTGTTGGAAACAGCAGGGATAATCTAGTGTGGGCCAAACAGGAACTTCTTAGCATTTGCTCATTGCTGGAAGGAAACCACGTAAAACTTCTCAGGAGAAGGCGGACTGTTGACTACTGGTTCACACCTGAGATAAGCATTATGGATAAAAATAGGAAAGGTGTCTTGAGATGGTTTGCGTAGGTATGTGAATCGAATGTGTGAACGAAGAACAGTAAAATAAATAAATTAGACGAGTGCAGTAGGAAATAGCTATAGAAGAAGATCGAGGAATACCAGGCATCATCAAGTACTTCGAATACTTGAAAGCGTTGACAGGAGTAGGAAAAATCAGCGAGTATATAAGAGGAGATAAAAATATGTATTTGAAGTAAATAATGTTTGCTTTTGTGGGTATTGTATCATGTTTGCTATCCCTGCGCAGAAGTGGCGTGATGGTTAGTTATTTGGTTAGACTTGTAATTAATTTGTAAGCTGGTAAAGCTAGCCCTGCGGTACAGAAATGTGGCAACCCTGGCTAGGAGAGCTAATGTACAATGCGTGCACACACGGGATGGATGATGGCAACAAGTGATGAGATGACGGTAATAATAGGAATAAATCGTGATTAGCGCACAACGGCCGTGGGGTCACAGTGGACAAACATTGTGACCCGCACACTGCATGTTTATTCCGCTAGACGCTAGGCCAGGGACTCCAAATTTCCAGCCTGGTGTTACATTAATAAAATTAAATATATTTATTAATGTAATACCATGCTTTATTATTTATTGATTTGGCATTAACTTTGTGGAATGACATGATGAATATTTAAAAAAAATTAACACTTGTATAACACCGCTTATCTGTTTTCTTTTACAAAAAAATCCCTAACCTAACCTAACCCAACCCCCTCATCTTTTCATTACTCCATCAACCTGTATATATACCTGATTTAATTTTTGCTCGTTAGTTTTACTATTCACCTGTAGATGAAAACATGTGTAGTTTTCGAATCTAGTCGTGTGTAATGAAGTAAAACTCATTAAGTGGTATAAAACAAGTGTTGAATTTTTACAAAATACCATGCTGTTGTATATCAAACGTAATAGCTTCAGTTGGTGCCATATTTAAAATGCTGTTAGCAAATTTGTGACAAAAAGTAAAAGTTTTCCCTATTGTTTATATCAACACTTCAATCAACTGAAAAATCTTTATTTAAGATACACATACTTTAGGCGAGAAAATCAATAACCCGCAACATAATTTTCATTAAACCCAGGCAACACTTGACGTAACTGAATTTTTTGCTTAAAACTTTGTTTTTGTATTGGAAAAAGAAGTTTTTCCTTGAAATAAGGATATGGTTTTGAAAAAAATAGTTATTGAAATGCAAGAAGTAAAAAACGATGATAAAATATATTTTTGCAATATATATTCTAAAAAAAATCTTATTCCAATATACATTATAAAAGAAATTGTACGCGGACACTACGTATAAGGTTCACAACGGTCACTCGCAGCCGGCCTTGTATTGTATATTTGAGAGTTCGCCCTTGATAAATTTTATATACGTGTAAATATTACGTGAAAATACGTTTTATTTTTTAAATATATATTAAATATATTGACAACACCTGGATTATAGTTTCCAGTAGAGGAATCTTGACTCTTGATGAGTTACTATGGAACTGAGGACGGAGGCTGGGTGAGGAGGAAGACTAGGGGTGTTCCATTCATAACATGCTCTAATTGCGCGTGGTCGTCTTGGATCGTCATGTGGGCTGATCATCAGACTATCGTCCGTACATAATAATATTTTCTTGCAGACATGTTAACATGTTAACGATAAACACAAGCATGTTTTCATAAAAGGAGCCCTTGAAAAAAAAGTTTGAGAAGCCTTCTTATATTTAGGGTAGGTTGGATCCACATGTGCAACAACTAGACACTAGATAGACAACCTTTCATTACAATACAATAAGACAATTTCATAAAAACCAAAAAATACAGATCAATGTCAGGGATACGTCCAAAATAGCGAATTTAGTTTTAGGATTCAAGATCAGAATTAGGGATAACGGAATTTTAGGATTGAAAGTTAATTAATATTTTTTTTTAATTAAAGCACTTAACGTTTATCCGCACACAACATTGGATATCATTGAATCGATGCAGTGTTATCTTGATCAAATGTTGTTAATTACGATTTTTTAACTAGGTTCTGAAAATTATCTCACTCATTTTTAAGACCCAGTATGCGATAAATCGCAACATAATTTCCTTTAAATCCGGTAACATTCGACGAAATTGAATTCCTTGCTTAAAACACCATTTTTGTAATGAAAAAATACGTTTTTTTTTCGAAATAATTATATGGTTTTTAAAAGAAAAGAGTTATTGAAAGGTGAGAACATTTTTTTTCTACATATCGTAGTCGTACAGGAGAAAGTAACTAAGTGCATTTGTTTACAGAAACGTGATCGTCATTTGATATCTTACTAGGTTAATATTGTCCTGAAAAAATCCTAAAACGATTTTAAACTTGGAAGTATAATACTCGTATATTGACTTGTTAAAAATGACAAACTGCATTGATGTTTATTTTCTTGTCAAACAAAAGTGACTTAAATGGCCCTCCTGAACTATTTATATTTTAATATATTATTAGATTAAAACCAATATTTTTAGCTTTTCCACTTTATTTTTATTTGACCAGCGACCGGGTTTCGTCGTTATCGACATCATCAGGACCAGTCTGATGATGTCGGTAACGACGAAACCCGGTCGCTGGTCAAATAAAAATAAAGTGGAAAAGCTAAAAATATTGGTTTTAATCTAATAATATATTAAAAATGCAATTCCATCACGAAGTGTCAGTGGATAATATAAATCTATTTATATTTTGTTAGTTGGTCACTTTCTCCTGTACGACTTCGGTATATTCAAAAAATAAATAATGACCCATATCCATTATTTTTAAAAAAATCGGACATAAGACGTTACATCTTCGGCTATTGGCTGGCGAATGAGTTCTATCTTTGCAAATATTCCCTTAAGATCATCGGCTCGGAATCTCGGTATTGTGTTTCCTGGTCAAGAAGAAGTGGTTTTCAATGGATAATGGAAAAATCCAAAAGTATTGTCGTATCTGGTTAAATATCTGATACAAAGAAAAGTGGTTAAATAAGGTTAAATATCTGATACAAAGAAAAGTGGTTTAGTGGTCACCACCAGAGATAAGGCACGGACATTTTTTTATTGCTGGCTTTAGTAATTATCTCTATGAACCTTGTTTCAATCAATTATCGGCCTATTTTGTCAACGTCTGTTATCGCGCGACATCGTTATGAGTTATTGTCTAATTATTTATTTTGACAATAATTGACCCGACCGTAATTAAAATAAACGGCCCGTATTCCGTAACTGGAATATCATGGCGCAGAAGGTAATTTTATTACGTAACTAAATTAGTTTAGTCGTTCTCAGTTCTTACGAGTATGTAGGTACCTACCAATATCATTATTTTTTTCATTTTACTTAGTGTCGGGTTGTGGTCCCGTGGTTCGTGTCGCAGACTCTTGAGTCCGAATTTCTGGGTTCGAACCCACTCTACCACAATTTAACAAATATTTTTAATAACGAGCCGCTTAGGCTGACAGAAATAATATAAAATCGAAGTATTTTTAATGAATAATAAAATAAAAATATCTCTCTTATTTCAAATAAAAAAAATATATAGTTACATAACTTAATAAATAAAAACATGCGAATGCGAATTATACGCAAGAAACATTATTAAATCCGATTAGCATGATAAAAAATTATAAACATAATAACTTTAAACCTTACGACCTTAATACTTATTATTAAAATATGTATATTTGATTGATGATGTAAACACGTTAAATATTAGTCATCTTAAAAAATCCTAACTTACCATTACGCCGCTTGTCCGCAGGGGCAGGCAGAGAGAATAGAACGCCACACCAACCTGTCTTTGCAAACATTCTTCGCATCTTTCACATTAATGCGCCTCCTCAAACCTACCCGCTTAACATTCCGACTCTTGACTGACGACTTTCACATATTTGAAATACTTGATCATGGCATGTTTTCCTCGGTCTTCCTCTGATTCTATTACCAACCACATTCGCATCATAAATTTGTTTTTCTTACTTCATCCATTCGATCCACATACCCAAACCATCTCAACACACCTTTCTAAATTATATCGATAGTGCTTATCTCAGCATTGCATTCATTCCTTATATCATCACCATTCGAACATCTAACAAACAGTGTTTTACCGGACATTCTTCTGAGAGAACGCATCTCGACGCACCTTTATTTTATTTTAACGTAATAAACCACCGTCCGCCGTCCGTTCGTCCGCCTCCGTGGTGTAATGGTCAACACGCTGGGCTACCGTACTGGAGGTTCCGGGATCGATTCCCAGGTGGGGTCAAATTAATATTATTGTTTTTTTTTCACTCTAATATTACCCTGGACTGGTAACCAGAAGCGGAGGGCTGATCACCTTTCCTTCATGTGTTTACTGATCAAGATAACACTGTGTTTATATGTTGCAGTGCCGTATGCACAAGGATTAGAAGAAGAAGAAGAAGAAACTAACATTTACAACATTTTGAGTATGTCCAAATACTTGTTCACATAATCCGGATTATCTCCAATTACAGGAGTTAATTTCATATTATTTTTTGACATCTCATCAAAGATGAAGAAGAAAGTAAAAATAATCAATAAAAAGCTTCTTTTCATCTTACTAATAGATGTCTCTAGTGATTCAAGAACAGTGTTTCAAAATTGGTTTATATATATATATAGAACTTCCAAGAATTTGAGTAGTGTGATTGTCAATAGCGGGTAGAATTGGTGAATGTTACACGTGTGTTAAGTGATCAGTTAAACCAGCCCATGACGGGCGTCAGCCCCGCAAATGCCCAGACTTCCATATTCTTCTTCATCTTTGATGAGATGTCAAAAAATAATATGAAACTAACATATGTTTTATTGAATATATCCTTTTTATACTATTATTTCACATGAATTTAAATATTCTCACAACTTTTAGTTAGGCAGAAACATAAGTAGGTACTACTCAAATCTTTGAATTGCTTAACTTTTAAAGTATGAGAAAAATCTCACGATAAAATATTTATTGTTTATAATAGGAATATGTTTTTAATCCAATCACTTGAGTAACTACGACACCATAACTTGTAATGCGTAATATTGAATTATGTTTGGGGACAAATTATAATACATTATCAACAAGTAATTCGTAATCTTCCCCCCTATAAATTGATTATGTTCACTGATTCGTCTATTGTAGCTTGTACTTCCAGACTCCATGACGTCAAGTGTTGTGAGAAAGAGTCTAATTCCATTCAGATTAATACGAACACATGTTGGATACAAATATTTAATATTTTCAAGAAATCTTTTAAGTTTTTATTCAATTTAATAATAATAACATTGAACAAGTATTTGGTCATACTCAAAATGTTGTTAATAACTTAACTGGTCAAATTATAAGCTAAAATAATAAAATATAAATGATATTTTTAGCGTTTCTCATGTATGTGATTATAATCCGTAATTCGGACCTCACATACAAATGAAAGAGTTTCTGCTCAATAAAAAGCTTCTTTCATCTCACCAATAGATATCTCTAGATATAATTCTAGTGATTTAAGCACTATTTTTCGAATATTGAACCATATATATATATATATATATATATATATATATATATATATATATATATATATATATATATATATATATATATATATATATATATATATATATATATATATATATATATATATATATATATATATATATATATATATATATATATATATATATATATATATATAAATATATATATATATATATATATATATATATATATATATATATATATATATATATATATATATGGAAGTTCTAAGAATTTCATTAGTGTGGTAATCATGGGTAGAATTGGTGAATGTTACGCAAAGTAATGTTATGTAAAGTGATCACTTAAACCAGCCTGACGGTCGTAAGCCCCGTAAATGCCCAGATTCCCATATTCTTCTTCATCTATGTTGAGATGTCAAAAACAAAATATAATAATAATTAAAAAGTAAATTATATAGAGACTTTTTTTTCATTCTCTTTTTGTAAATACATATACTCTTTTTTGTATTTGTATTTATGTATTTATGTTATAATAAATATGTATTTATAAGTATGTGGTATAATGCAAACAAATTCATAATTAAGAAAAAAAAATTGAGAAATTATAACGCAAATTATGCGATTCTTAGCATTTTAAAGGAACGAAACTACGACAATTTAGACGAATTCAACTTAGAATTCAATCGATCAGATATAAGAGAGTGGTCGCTGTATAAAAAAGGAATTTAATTTGTCAACGTGATTACATATATGTGAACTCTGATATTACAAAAAAGGACGTCAATACCATATGTACTCAAATGTTTTATCGATTGAAACATTCTACATAAGTATCCTTACCTTCATAATTGTGAGATTATCGAACGTCTAAATAGAAACCAGTTTTCTAAAAAATATACAACGTAAATCTGCCACGACGCCAAAATATTTATTTCATTACTCTATCACACCTTAAAAGTCTATTGTTCAATAAAGTTCCTTGTTACGAGGAATCATAAAATTTCCTGTTGACTTAAGACTTGAAGTTTGCTCCCCTATTTCAAAAAAGGACTCGCTATTAATTGAATGAATACATTTATAAAAAAAAAATATATTTTGTTTTTATATTTTCGATTTAAACATTAAAAATTAAAACCATAAATACACAATACATGTGTATATTTTCTACATTGATTTGCAACTTATTTTTTTTTTAAACCCAGGTAACATTTAACGTAACTGGATTTTTGACCAAAACATAGTTTTAGTATTAAATAAAATAAACATATGGTTTTGAAAAGAAAAGATTTATTCAAAGGTAAGGAGTTTAGAAAACTTAAAAAAAAAAAAAAATTTGAGAAATTTTACAAAAACGTTGCATTCGAACACGCTCATGTTTTTATATACTGTGACTGGTATTTTTACCCGCGACAGGTAAAACCATGTTTTTTTAAACAGATTTTTACCGTAGTGGCAGCGCCATCTGATGAATTTATCAGCAAAATATGCTCTATTAAACATTAATCATGGCAAACAGAGTGCTTCTTGATAGATGCT
The DNA here is from genome assembly GCF_059751285.1 of Brachycentrus maculatus. Taxonomy (NCBI): domain Eukaryota; kingdom Metazoa; phylum Arthropoda; class Insecta; order Trichoptera; family Brachycentridae; genus Brachycentrus; species Brachycentrus maculatus. The sequence goes on from NW_028280793.1 coordinate 3,631,302, forward strand.
GTCACTCGATTGCATTGTTGTCGCATAGATTTAAAATATTTCCATTGCTTCTAAGTGTGATATTTTTCTTTTTTTATTTCCATTTAACCAGACCGCCTCCGTAGTGTGATGGTCAGGACGCTCGGCTACCATTCTAGAAGTCCCGGGTTCCATTCCCAAGGGGGGGTCATATAAATATAAGTGTTTTTTTTTCAATGTAATATTTATTCAATATTACCTTGGACTTGTAGGTACCTGAAGCGGAGAGCCGATCACCTTTCCTCAACGTGTTAATGATTAAGATAACACGGTTTTTATTTGATGCAGTGCCCTATGCACCATTGGGGTGCGGATTAGGGTAAGAAGAATTTAACTAGACTGAGACATAGCAACGCGAGACTGAGTACATCTAGTACTTAATATAATATGCTAAAAGTTCCAATAATCTGAAGCGCAGGAATAATTTACCCACCTTTATGTAATCAACTATCAATTAAGTTAACACCGCAGCCATTCAATGCGGTGCTCTATGCACCACATCCAATGATATATGTTTATTTTAAATACATATGATAAAAAAAATATATTAATTGTATTCGCTTGTAGCCTATTTCGCTTAAATTGTATATCATAATCACAATGAAACTGTTTCGGCATGCCTCGTGATATGCAATTTATCAATGTGTTATAATTCAAAACGAAAGGGAGAATTATAAATAAACATTTTTCCTCTTGCAGAATTAGCCGAACAAAGTGTCGGCATTTTGTGCCCATGTCCGCTCACACGTCACACTCATGCGAGAACGAAAATCATGTTCATTATTTTATTACTTACATTTTTTTAAGAAAGAAATTTAATTTTATTCATCGAAACCGTTTTCCATCCTTATTTCTTCTGGTAAGGATTCGAAATGAATTTTTCCCACAAACTTGTATTATTTTTATTGTGCTCTTGATTTTAAATGATTACATATCGCTCACTCCTTTCAAGAACGTCATAAATAAAAAAACTTGATTTTTTAGGAGAACGTTTTTAAATTTAAAAATATAATAAAATGTATTAAAAATAAATATCAACCCATTTATTGAACTTTTTACTGTGCAACAGATCTTTTTAGGTAAAACCTGAAGGTTTTTTCTCCGTTTGAAAAATATTAAGTTTATTTAAAAAAAATAATTAAACAATACCTTTTCTTCAAAATGTAAAAATAACACTTTCTGCCCTGCAGCTGGTAAATATTGAGTTAAAAATATGCCTCTTTTGATGGGATATAGTACATTTTTTGGGCATTCAGAAAACATGCTCAACTGAAAATTGTCGATTTTTTATTTATGACGTTCTTGAAAAGAGTGAGCGATATATCAAGTTTGTAGTACCGTTCGATCTTGACCAGTCACCATATCGATGTTCATTTGTTTTGTCCCGAATGTTTTTTGCTGACACTTTGAGGCACATTTAATAACTTCATAAAATAAAACTTGAGTTTTGGTTTTAAGCACATTTATTTTTGAATATTTTTATTGCAATTGGTTTTTACAAGCACCTTGTTATCTTCAGGGATAAACCTACTTCATACTGACGTATGCAAAAATTGTTATATTAGATATAATAATTTATTAAATAACTCCTTTGCCTTATTTATAATGAAATTACTTTATAGACATTCAAAGTAGCCCAAATCCATTCTCGCTTGATTAGTCAACTGTTTTTTTTTCAACTGTCTTTTTAAGATTTGCTTAGTAAAAACAACTATTTCTTAAAATCTATTGTGACACGTAAACTTAGAGTCTAGCGTACCTTTCAGTAAATTGCATTTCTTATTATTAAATTAAACACTTGTTTTTTTACCGCTTGAGTTAATTTTATGACGACTAGTTTCGGAAGCTAAGTTTCCATCTTCAGGTCTAAATGTAAACGTAGACAGATATGAAGAAGGAAGCTTAGCTTCCGAAATTAGTGGTTATAAAATAAACTCAATTGGTAAAAAACAAGTGTTTCTTTATAATTTCATCATGTCTTATCACAAAGTAAATGCCAAAAAAATAAATAAAATACATTTCTTATAATAAGAATTAAAAAACCGTAATTAGTAATACGAGTATAAAAGTGAGTGCATTTCCCTTATCGAATGTATGTAGTAATAAAAAAATCGTAGCACAAATTACAAACATAAATAAAGATAAAAATAAAAATAAAACTTAACATTACTTTCGCGCGGCTGTAGAACGAGACTCCCGGTGGGTATCATGTAACAAGGCTGCGACGCGCATTTTTTTTTTGTATATCTCATTTAAAAAACTGGTATTTTATTGGGGTTTCATCCCGTAATTTAAACTGGCCATAATCCATGTCACCACTTTCGCGATTTATTATAGACAAAATACATTCACCATGTGTTGCTCTACCCCGCACCATACACAAGACTGGGAGGATGTCAGCGTCATTAAGACTATTTACATTATAATAATTTAAAATTATTAATAAATAAATAAATATATATATATATATATATATATATATATATATATATATATATATATATATATATATATATATATATATATATATATATATATATATATATATATATATATATATATATATATATATATATATATATATATATATATACAAACATATATATATTACTATATTAATAGTTTTAATGCTGGGTAAATTATATGTGATAACAAGAGTCCTAACCACTTTCAAGTAGGTATTTAAAATACTTGATTATGCCAAGTTATCCTCTGCTTACGGTTTCAACTTCATTCGTCTTATAAAATTTATTTTACCGTTCTTTTCTCACTCATTAGTTCCACATGTCCAAACCCTCTCAACACATTCTCGAAATAAAATTTATCGATAGTAATTATCTCAACCTGGTTTATATTATCTTATATTTTTATAAAAATCAATTCACTATAAATAAGTGATAGTAGGGTTGGGTGGGGAGAAAAGTGCCATGGGTAAGAAGTGCCACACGGTTTTTTTGCACCCCAAAAATGACATTATTTTTTTTTACCTCGGGGAGTTACTTCATTCTTTTAAAAAGAATCTGTGCTGCAATAATGTACCTACCTACAAGTAGGTTAACTCTCAGAATTTCTCTAAACGCATTACCGCTCGAATTATACATTACAATGTAAAAATGGCACTTTTCTCCTCACCCTACCCTACATTTTGACATCTCAACATAGATGATAAAGAATGTGAGTATATTCTTTAAAATATATATATATATATATATATATATATATATATATATATATATATATATATATATATATATATATATATATATATATATATATATATATATATATATATATATATATATATATATATATATATATATATATATATATATATATATATATATATATATATATATATATATATATATATATATATGCATAAAATATATATATATATACTATGGTATTTAAACAAAATAATGAATACCCATTTTATAGAAGTGTGAAAGGGAGCTTAAAGCTACTTAAAATATTAGATTTAAAACGGGCACAAAGGACATGTTGCCGCATTTACTAAAGCTTAATATCAGGTATAAATACTTGTTTCAAAGCTCTTGAATAAACACTTTTAACCAAATGTAATAATGGAATAAGTTTTTCAATTCCTAAAATATATCATTCACTTTTCAGTACTGAATTGGAAAAACCAGAAAAATTCCTCGATAGTAATAAGAGCTTTGTAAAAGTATGTGAATTAAAATACTCATAACTGTAAAAGTAATATTCATATACATATTAGTGTAATTATACACCCTGAAGGGACTAATACACGAGTATCTGTATTTAAAAAAATATTAATATTAGAACAAGAAAAAAAACACCATACACGTGTGTAATTATTTAATTATGTTTAGATCGTTATAGTAAAATAAAAAGTAATTTTTTTTCAACACATAATTTTCCACCAAAACTGAGGGGATTTTTTTCACTTAAATTGAGTTACTTAAAAATGTCTTGTAAAAGATATTATTTTAAGAAAAGGGTGTCATTATTGACTTCACAGCGTAGATGAAGAAGAATATTTAAGTCTTTGTGTTTTAAAACTCTCTGTAAATAAATTCTAATTCAACATGAATGGCTGTTAGGAACTCACATGTACTCTGTAATGAGATGGATCATATATCTAGGAGTTTTAAAATTTTAACAGTGTGGTTGTCAATCATGGGTAGAATGGTGAATAGTGTATGTTGCACGTGTGTAATGTGATTAGTCAATTGGGTGGGCTCTATGACAGGACATAAGCTCTGTAAAATACCCAGGACTCTTTATTCTTCTTCTTCTATGTTGAGATGTCCAAAATGAAAAAATAACTCCTTAGTGGAGAAAACAAGTATTTGGAAATACTCAAAATCGTTGTGAAAGGAGTGTCGTTCAATTTTTTTTGTCAGCAGTAAACACACATAAAAATGTTCGTCTTTTTTATATTAATATATTATTCGACTGTACATTCCCCTATTTGGCGAAAATAATTAAACGGTGATGAAAGATTTAACGTTTGAACAATATACCCAACACAAAATAAACTTTAATTAAATTTATCAAACCTATCAATGTTATTATTAAAACCAAAGGGGCACTTTGCAAAACAAACTCGATAATTTCGATTAAGACGTCGGACAGTCTTCACTTTTATTCAACCCTTATTATAACGTCACCATGTTTTCTTTGACCTTTCATGGTCGAGGTCAAATTGAGATGCAAATTCCCAGAGGCAAAAGGCGCCGCCAACCATTTATCTGCGAACTTTACGAGCACTTTACGTCGGCGGAGATAACTTAATTCTAGTGCGGTGACATTATGTGGAAGGCCGGAGAAATTATTTCAGAGACTTCGACACGCTTCGCCGCCGCTGAGAACCTGTTTTTTATGCCTCGCCCTGTACTAGTGTGATATCAAAACAGCTAATGGTCATTTGAACAAAGTCTGCGTTTTCATCATCGTCTGATTTAAAATACTAATAAATTTAGCAAATCGTGATTTTTCTTAGAAATGAAAGTAGATCTGGTTTTAATATATTTTATTTTATTTGTTTGAGAGCTTGTGCATAAAAAATAAATAAAAATTGTTGATTGACAATGATAAGAGCCAATTAAATAATTCCACATACATATATGTTATGATCATTAAATCCTTATCCGCACCCCGAAGGTGAATAGGGCACTGCGTCATATAAACGCAGTGTTATCTTGATCGTTTACACATGAAGGAAAGGTGATTAGCCCTCCGCTTCAGTTACCAGTCAAGGGTACTATTGAATAAATATTAGAGTGAAAAAATCACTTGTATTTATTTGACCCCCCCCCCCGGCAATCGAACCCGGGACCTCCAGAACGGTAGCCGAGCGTGCTGACCATTACACTGCGGATGTTTTGAATACTGTTGTATATTAAGAGAGAAAAGAGAAGAGAGGGTAGGTGTGTGTGTCTGTGTGTGTGTGTGTGTGTGTGTGTGTGTGTGTGTGTGTGTGTGTGTGTGTGTGTGTGTGTGTGAGGGTGAGAGTAAAAGGGTAGGGGTATGGTATAAAATGGAATATGCAGGAAAGAAAAGGAGAGGAGATTGGTATCGAGTATTACTGAATATTGGTAAATGGGGAAATTTTCGAACAGGTAGATGATTTCGTATATTTGGGTAATATGTTTTCTACGGATGGAAATATTGATAATGAAATATGTAGAAAGGAAAGCGATGCTGGGAACAAAGTAAATGGTGCGTTAAATATAGCAAATAAAAATCAGCAAAAGCTAAACTGGTAGTACACAACAAAGTCCTGATTCCAACTCTAATAAAATAACTGATGCTTTTAATATCCCTTTCACTGTCAGCAGGACATGTAAGTCAATACTAACTAAGGTGTACATATGTATGTTCCGTACAAGAAGTTTAAATGATAAATTAATAACTTTATAACTTTCTAGGAATTAGATAATTCTGCAAGAATCGGACTGTCACATGCATCATTTGTGAACTTTAAAATACCTACTTACCTATTTCCCATTCGAGTTTGAAAGTGCGGCATTGTGAGGACTTAATTATACGATATTTACATGCGACCACATTGTGTGAATGATAATTTTATTCATTGCATTCAACAGCGGGGACTATTTTTCATTTCACGCGGCTTGCGATGAATCGATTCTGGTTTCGCGTTTAGTATCAACAGAGCACAACCAACTGTACAGGATGTGTACAAAGAAATTTCGCGATATTCATCGATTTATGTACATTATTTTTATTTACTTTCAAAATAATACTCACTGAAATTTTTATTTATATCTAATGCAAAGCAAACAGTAAAAAAAAACTAAGAAATCTTCTAAGACTAAGACTCTAAGGAGCATATCTGGCAAGAGTCGTCGAGATAGAATAAGAAACACCGGATATGAGAAATATGCGTGTCGAAGATGTCGTTAGGCGGGGAAGGCAATGAATAAGACAATGGTATACGTATGTGAGGAGAATGGAACCATCCAGACTCCCCTACATTGCATTGTACGGCCAACTCCAAAGTAGACGAATCCCGTGCAGACCACCATAGAGTTAGATTGAAAGATGGGAATCGAAATCGCAGGAAACTAATTTCTCTTAAAAACAGGCCACAAGGCCGAGACCAAGAAAAAGAAGAAGAAGAAGGTTTTTTTTCAAAGTACAGAATTCATCGATAGATTTTTGTAACACGCATTTTTCCTTAATTTTACTTTTTTCACATTCGATTTAATTATTCCTTATTGTTGTTTCTAATGGAATGTTTTATCCAACAGTTAGATTATTTGTAGTAGGAAATCAATTACTAAAATATTGTACATATGTAACTACATAAAAAATATTGAACATTTTTAATTTTCTTTTTTTCAAAGGGTGATTATACTGTTATAAAGGGTGAAAATCTTTCAATATGGTTAAGAAACACTGATCTTACTGAACATTAGTGATTACGAAGTATGGCAATGAAGTGAGGAGAAAACGCTTAGAATCACGCTGATTTTATAATTGCGTTTAATGTTAACCTGACCACATCCTTTGGATTTGTAATTCACAGTAAATAATAAACAGTAAATTATTCGTACTGGTCATGCGTGCTTGAATACATGGAAAATATATTTACACACAATAATTTAATTATTTAAAGTTCAATAAGTAAGGGAGGAGATTACAGATACTCGTATATTGTATTTTGTACTTATTAATCTACTATTTATTTGTTCGTTGTATTAATTTATATTATTACAATTTTACAGGAAATACAAGAACCATCTAGCTACTTACGAATAACAGTTGATTTTGTAATCTGTTTTATTCTGCCAAAGTTAATAGTGATGAAAAAAATATATGCTTACTTCGTTGTAAGGTGGTTGTAAAATAATTGCACCGTAGGACTTAAAAAATATATTAATCAGTTGACTAAGAATTTTCTCTTTGCCTATTATGTACAAATATGAGAAACAAAATATGTAAATGTGTTTAGTAAATAATAAATGAATGAGGTTGATTCCTAGAAACAATACAACACATACAATGGATTTAATATCTTATATGAATTATGATTTGCCATATATAGTTAATTTATTTATCTTATTTGCTTTGTCGTATTTTCTAAATAAGACACCACTAAATCTGAAAGTTCTTTATGCCCTATTAACTCATCAATATGTGTCAACTGCATACCTTCATTCGCATATTATGTTTCCAGTTTAATATTATTTTTTGATATCTCATCAAAGATGAAGAAGAATATGGAAGTCTGGGCATTTACGGGGCTGACGACCGTCATAGGCTGGTTTAAGTGATCACTTTACACACGTGTAACATTCGCCAATTCTACCCATTATCGACAACCACACTACTCAAATTCTTGAAAGTTCTGTATATATGAACCAATTTAGAAACCTTGTTCTTGAATCACTAGAACTTCACTAGAGACATCTATTGATGAGATGTAAAGAATCTTTTTACTAAGCAGAAACTCTTATATTAGTATGTGAGGTCCGAATCCTGGATTATATTTGGACACACTCAAAACATCGTTTCCAATTTAAATCTATCTTTTTCATAAATTGGATATGTCCACACTAAATGAAGGACAGGATTTAAAAAGGATGTAGAACTTGATGACTTTAGTTCCCACTTTACCTGAAGAGATTCATATAATTTATGTGTTGCTTGTCTAGCTGACAGAAGGTAAGCTTTTAAGAGTACGAGTGTGCAAACCCTATGCCCTAGCCATTACTGCTGTTCATACTCTCAATTTCTTTTTACATACAGCAGTTAAGTCCTTCACTTAATTATATATGATATTTGATTATATTGATCATTTAATAAATTATATTTCATCTACCTGAACGAAGCTACCTGGTACCAAAAAAAACTTTAAAAAATATTTGTGACAGAAGAAATAATGATTTAAGTATATACCTGAAAAATTAACATTTTTAATTCAATGTCCATTTCAAAAAAATATGTGTTCATTTACCTATAAACTTTACCATTTTTACTAAATTTACAAATAAAAATCATTTCAATAAGTTACATTAAAAAGGTTCTAACTTGTTAAGGATTCCTATGATGTGAGAACGTTTAAAAATTACCTAACGGTTTATTTACGATTATAAAACCATTCCATTATACTCGGATTAACCATCGGTTATATGAAAAGAAACTTTTGAAATTAAAATATATGAAAAATAAGTTAAATGCCTGTTTTTTTTAAATATATTTATTAATGTAATCTCCTGCTGTTTTATATCAAACATAACAACTTCGGTATCACATTTAAAATGCTATTAACAAATTTGTTACAAAACCTAAAAGTTTTCTTAATTGATTAAATAAACATTTCAATCTACTCAAAAATCTTTATTTAAGATGACAACTCTAAAATTTAAGTGCCACATTATGTCAATGCTCTTAAAATTTAAAAAAATAAATATAAATAGGATATCAGACACGGGATTATTCACCCTACGAAACAACGACAGATGCTTCGTCTTAAATTTAGTGGACTATTGACTACTGGAGGCGTTTGAGATGTGGTGCTGCAGGCGCATGTTGGGGATTCAATTGTCAAAAAATAAAGAAAACAACTAGGTATTAAGATAGGCACCGTAGCGTAGTTAGGTAGACGCTCGACTGTGAAACTGGCGTCACGGGTTCGATTCCCGCTAATTAGTAAATAAATTCAAGAAAGCACGTTCTTTCAGTGTCCGCTGACAACAGAGAAAGAGAACTTTCTTAATAGCTTAACACGGGCAGGAATCCAACTCCCCACCCAAGTATCCAACCTTCTTTCTGAACCTAATTCTAGAATTGCTAGAAAATGATAAAGCTAAACGCATTTAAACTATGAAATTTTTTATTGATTGTTACTATTATTTTCTATTATTTTTTGTTTGTAAATAAAAATAATACTTGACACTGGCAGAAAATCCTTTCACTGAGTGACTGCCAAATAAATTATTAAAAAATATTTATATATTTTCAATTGGCCTGGGTGTATGTGACGTGTTTTTCACATTTACCTTCCCTATCCTTGCTATGCTACATGCAGACAAGCCTCTAAAAGTAAGAGGCTTTGTGGGTTATTTATCCATTAAAAATAAAAAAAATATAAAGCACGGCTGGAGAGTCTAGATGCTTACTAAGTAAAGTAACACAACAGCGAGCCAAATATATGGACCATAAAATAAGACACCCAGGCCTACTTCTTACGATTGCGGAAGGCATTTGCGAAAGCGCAACCTACAGAGGATGACCCGCTCAACCTACATGGACCAAATTATCTCCGACATGCGTTGTAGCGGGTACGCCGATTTGAAGAGACGAGCGGAGGACAGATACGAGTAAAGACTGACCATGAAGGAAGCAAGCTAATCATCACACCGCGCCGGCTGGAGCCCAAGAAGAAGAACCGATTTTATTAATTAAACATGAACTCTCTCCTTGTCATTGATAGTTCACAGTGTGATATACCACTTAAAATCAATACTTTATAACCAGCGGTTTCGGAAAGACCATTCCATCATCAGGTCAAATGTAGACTGAAGTTGTGCTTTTAAGTTGTATTTTCACAAAATGAACGATAAATGATAAGGAGAGTGTTATATTACCATACTACAAAGTTAACAATGCTTTAAATATTCAAAACCTATAAAGAAACACCACAATTTATCACGATTTCGAACTCAGCTGACATTCAAATCTGTTTTGACAGTTACAATGTTAATATTAGCGCCGACATAAAATACAGTTTTTTAATGGATATATATTTTTAATTAAGCAATTTCCTTACTAATGGACTGGTCGGAGCATAAATAGTTTATAATTCTACGGTCGAGACATCTGTTATTCAAATTTTTTAATGTTTCAAGAAGCCGTCGCATTCTTGCGTCGGTATCTCTGTCTGGATTTTCTAGGCACATTACTTGTGTCACATTTGTCTTACTTACTTTTACCTTAATGTATTTAGTTTCTTAATGTTTCAACACCTGACGTCTTTTCAAAGTCCACCTCTCCTTAATATGGACCCATCAAAATATTTTTTGATTGAAGTTCATTAAAAGGTGTGATTATATTATATAACCACATTTCAACGAAAAGAAAAATTATAACTCTATTTTTCATAAAAGATATTTCTTAGTAACTGAAATATTTTTCTTAGTAATATAAGATGTGGTTTCCTCAGATCAATTACAGATGAAAGCTATATTAAATATTTAAAATATTTTCTTTGTATTTTGAATAATGTAGGTATCTACCATATGAACCTTATAGGCGAACAACATTATTTACTTCAATGTTTAGTATAAAGAAAAATATATAAATAAATTATTATCAATATTTTGAATCCTACTTGTTCATCATTTTATTCCTTCCTCTTCTTTTCCTTATCAGAGCGCATTTTTCTTTACTGTCATAAATTTAAGTGCTAAAAATATACATTATTATTAGTACCTAAATTATAAAAATACGCTTTAAAGTAATTAATTAGTTGATCACTCCGCAATAAATATTTTTTCTTTATCACTCATATGTAAAAACAACAGTGTTACTCATTAGTTTTGATCGGTTGTATAACATACATCGGTTTTTACCTTGACCTCCCGTGGTAGTAGATATGTTTTCCGTTGGTTGGAAGTTGTTGCTTCATCACAATAAGCATGACAATAAGCCAGCCAACAAACAAATGATGTGAATAAGAAGTTTAATTTATAAATTATAAAATGAAAGCAATATGATACAATTTTTCAAACAGACGTTAAAAGTAATAAAAAACACATGTTATTTCTTATTGATGAAAATCGATAAGAACCGGTTTCTTTATTTTAGTTTATTTTCCCATTTTGAACCTAAATTTCAAACATAAATCCCACAGCTATTTTAGAATAAAACAAAAAAACACTGCCAACTATTTTCAACATATGTCACCAATTAGAATTAATATAAAAAATAAATTTCTTGATCATGCTTGTTTGACTGGGTTTGAGAACTAGTTTTTAAATCTTATATAAAAGATAAATTAAACATAGCCATAAGGTAAATTGATGTATGCTCAAAGAGGAAGTTTTTTAATGAACCAAAAAATATGTTTTAAACTGAAAACATTGATATGCATTTAAAATATTATTTTAGATTTTTGAGGTCAGTTAAAGATGTTAAGCTACAGTATAATACTCTAATATATAATACTTAGATCCATGACGCAGAAACACATACAAAACCTTACACATACCTCAGTTAGTCAAAATAACTTTTGTAATAAAGTTGTAAAAAATCTTATCATTGAAATTATAATTTTGTTATTTATTGTTTCGGCATTCACTTTGTTGTAAGACATGAGCAAATTATAAATAAAACACTTGTTTTATTTTTAATTAATATTTAAAAGATGTATTTTGATAGAATACAATTTACAGGTGCCGTGGCAAGATGTGTAGACGCTTGACTGCGAAACTGGCGTCGCGTTCACCACAAATGAAACATAATTTTTAAAAAATCAATTTTTAATTAGTCTCGGTGTTTGTGATATATTTTTTACATCTACCTTCCAAATTCTTACTATCCTACCTGCATATAGCCTCTAAAAGTAGTGGCTTTGCGGGTTGTAATAATAATAATAATAATAAATCCCTTACCGCACCCCAATGGTGCATAGGGCACTGCTTCATATAAACCCAGTGTTATCTCGATCGTTTACACATGAAGGAAAGGTGATCAGCCCTCCACTTCAGGTACCAGTCCAGTGTAATATTGAATAAATATTAGAGTGAAAAAATCACTTATATTTATTAAACCCCCCTGGGAAACGAACCCGGGACCACCAGAACGGTAGGCGAGCATGCTGACCATTACACTACGGAGGCGGACAAAACGGACGGGTTATACTTAAAGAATAAAATTAAAGTGGTAGGAATGAAAACATCATACGTTAGTCATTACAGTGTCAAGTATTCACAAATTCAGCTAATATACCGACACTGATTGTTCAGATATAACACAACGATTAAATAACATCCACTCCGAATCCGAATAAAGATCGTCCTGATTGAAATCTGAAGTATTTTAATGATTCAATTTACATTATTTAATAATTTTCTCTGGAAATTTCGGGATACAAATGGATATTTATATTATTATTAGTTTTCCAGTGAGTTGATTCTAATAACAGATTACGAGTATAGAGCAGGAATATTATCAAAATACGGATACGGATTTAAATATTTAACGATATGATGTAAATTTAACGTCAATAGGTCTTAATGCGGTAAAAATCAAATGTTATTTTTTTCTTTCAGTAGGTACCTACTCAATAATATATGCTTTAATTTTTAAATCAAAAACAGATTTTTTTAGTAAACTAAGTGGTATTTTATCAACAAAAACTCATAAAAATTTATATTGTGACAAATGTTTCGCCTATTTATGGCATTTTCAGACATTCATTTGAAAATGTCATAACATTTGTCACAATATAATTTTTTTGTGTTTTTGTTAATAAAATACAACTTAGTAGATTTAAAAAATCTGTGTTTCATTTAAAAATTAATACATAAATTAAAATGAAGTTCTACAAATTAAACGCCATATCAATGAATACTCAATAATATAGAATATTAAATACAATACAATTAAAATAATAAATAAATTTGGATAATTCATTAACAGCCATTTTCGTAAAATATTACCTCAAGGGTACTTCACTTAGATTGATTTGTATTCTAGTAAGTAATCCGTCAATATAAAATAAATCCCATAGTTAAAACCATTGATTTGGATGGACTTTTTTATATGCGTAATTCATATAGATATAAATTACGTACACACATGTAAATAATGCCATCAAAAGATGAAACATTAAGTGAACTTTGATTAAGGATACTTTTCTGTTTGACACGAACGGAGATTACAAGTTTTGATACGTATAAAAAATTTATTTCTTTTTTATTGCACTCAATATTAAAAATGAAGTTTTATTTAAAAATAAGGAAAATATTTTTAGTAGGCATTATGTGACCTCGAGATTTTATTTTATTTTATTATAATTGAGTGTAACTAATATGTACATATTTCAATAAAGTGTGAAAGCGTTTATCATTTCCTTTTTTTAATCACAATGATATAAAAGACGATGCAGAGAATTTGGTCAGGAAAAAAAAAGATGATTTATACAGGTAGTTCATGTCTACATAATTTTAAAATGGCTTAATATCTAGAATCAGAATATTAGGTATTTATGCTAAGTATTCAACCAGGTAAGAGTAAGAATATTGACATTTTGGCTGTAATAATTATTTTTACTTGAATCTTTACAACCAGGAAGTCTAAAAAATCAGGATTTTTCAGTACCAAAAACATATGCTTGCAAGGAGAAGGATTTTAATTCGATTTCAAAATAAATATTTTATTTATAAACTATAAATACATGCTAGAATGACTATCCTGCAGAAACAGTAAGTAGCAAATAATTTAAAGAAGATGATTTATGAAATTAAAAAAAAACTATTTAACTGACCATCACGGTGCTTCCCCGCAGGGGTAGGCAGAGAGAATAGAACGCCACACCACTCGGTCTTTGCAAACATTTTTCGCCTCTTCCCCGTTCATGTATCTCCTCATACATACCCGCCTATTGTTTCGACTCCTAACCTGTTTAATTTATGAAATAATCGATAGTTAATACAGTTTAAATAAACACAATCGATTTTCTTTTATGTTTATGATTTTCAAATTACTTACGAGCTTTTTCGAATCAAATCATCTTCAAAATGGCCAGTATAAATTGAATTAATAAAGAAATTTTATTTATCATTTACTGGCCTTGAATAAGAGATTAAGTTTTATAATTATCTAATGGATATGTTCACACATACCTTCCTAGCTTCTGAGGTGTTAACATTGTTTTGAAAGATAGATTTTGTATCGCTGACAATATTGAGAAACTAAAAAAATATTAGTATATAAGTAATTATCATTTAGTTGGTAATGGAAAGTAATTAGTGTACAACAAGTTCCGTTATTCCGAATACATATTATGAATGGTACCTAATGGCATGATTTGGAAATCACGGTCATTCATAATCCTGTGGATTTTCCCACTGTACTATAAATTCATTCATTCGGTTTGTAGTATTTTAAAACTAATATATTTCTTAGAATACGATCGGAATTTCCTATATACACGTGGAGTTATGTTCCAGAATATTAGTAAATTAAAGTTGGTTAATTTTACATACCTACTTAACGGTGTCCACAAGTAACTGTTCATTTATAGCTTCTATATTTAATAATATAGTTTTTTTTTGTATTTTAAAAGTATTGATAACTTTGTGGTATGGTAATAAAACACTCACCTTATCATCCATTGTTTACATTATGTAATACCACTTTTGAAAATATTCAAGTATTCCCATTGTGATTCATATGTCATCTTTTTATTTTTCTTTTTCACAATTTTATTTTTATACAAATGTTAAATCGTAATTATTTGATTTTCATGACCTGACGATAGAATGATTTTCCGAAACACAAATAAGTGTTTATAAAAGTGGTATTACACAAAGTAAACAATGGATGATGAGGAGAGTGTTTTTTTTTAAGAATATAAGAGCTATATTAACCATATGCATAAAATGATAATAATAAGAGAGTTTTTTAAAAGATTATCTTACACAATATACATACATATATAAGGTCATCATCTACACTCAAACAGTTGATATTTATATTTAGTTTCGGGCTTCTAATATTTTGCCTTAAACGTTTTTCATGGACTGTAAATCAATCAATAAGTATATTTATGTGACAACTCTTCATTTTATTTTCATAAATTATTCACGATTGTCGTGTCAAATTGTACATACTCAAATATTCATATTCATTCTTTCCCACTGTTTAAATTGTGTATAATTAAATGTATCGGAAATTCATTCATTTTTTACAAATACGTACATGTGTATGTACATTAACTCGTAACATGTATACTCGTGTATATATATATATATATATATATATATATATATATATATATATATATATATATATATATATATATATATATAGAAACCTAAACATAAATAAAATAACTGCTTTTAATGATATTTGATTCCAATATATACCTTCTACGATATGGTAAAATGTACCACAAGTTCAACGAAAAACTCATGATTTTAAAAAATTAAGTTGTTTATTTAAAAAAAATACACAGTTTCAAGAATTTCAGTAGTGTGGTAGTCAAAAATAAATAACCGAATTTTACACATGGAAATTTTCCTTTCTTTTGACGTTTACGAACACGTTTCATAAATTATATTTTACATGTCAATATAGATGAAGAAAAATATGGAAGTCTGGGCATTTACGGGGGTTACTACTGTCATATGCTGATTTAAGTGATCACTTTACACACGTGTAACATTCACCAATTCAACCTATGATTGACAACCACACTATTCAAATTCTCGGAATTTATAGATATATTGAATTATCTCGATACATATTGAACTCGAAAACCTTCACGAGACACATCTATGGTGGGACGAGGCAAACTTTTTTTTAACCAGAAACTGTTTCATTTGTATTAGAAGTCCGAATCCTGGATTATATTCACATACTTGAGTAACGCCATATAATACAATTTTCATTTTTTATTTAAGCTGCGTTTCTTAAAGTCTGGTATTTCTACCACACGATGACTAACTGCGTTTTGTTTTAAAAGCACTTCAGCGGTAAATACATATTTCATCCACTACTTACTTTATGAATAATCGTTTGATCGGAAAATATGTCGTAAAACAATAGTCGACATCACTGAAATTATCAATAATCCCCGCCAACAAACGGATGTTCCTTGGAGGGAAACGGCACCAACCCTTATTAGCGGGGTGGGAATCTCATAGCCTGAAACACGTGTATGGCAGGCCTCTTTAAATAATTCCGACAATTTTGTCTTTCTTGTCATTTTTCTTGGGCGGCTAGGGGTAAGGAAATAATAACAAATATGTGGCGATCATGCGGTCGGGAAACAAGCGATCACGAGGTCTGCATAATGTATCAAGCCAGCTGCCTATTCTCACGGCGTAATATTGTACACCGACTATCATATTGATAATCCGAACTACAATACCTACCTGTTTTCCACATCGGTATCGAAAGCAAATCGAATAACAGACCTCACAGACGTAGGAACACAATTAAACTAACGTAATGGTATAATTAAAATGGCAATGTTTAAAGCCGAGGCCATATTTAGAAACCGAGGGTGATAATTCAATGCAAGAGCTTTATACGTGGTGAGTTTTGTAGTTCAGCTTACGTGGATATAGAACTTATTAAACAAATATGTTTTTTAACTAATTTGACCATATATCTCTCACTCTTTTCAAGAACGTCATAAATAAAAAACTTGATTTTTCAGGAGAGCGTTACATAAAAATATAATACAATGTATTAAAAATAAATATCAAGCCATTTATTGAACTTTTTACTGTGCAACAGATTATTTAAGGTAAAACCTGAAGGTTTTTTCTCCATTTGAAAAATATTTAATACATTTAAAAAAAAAATTAAACAATACATTTTCTTCAAAATGAAAAGACAACACATTCTGCCCTGTAGCGGGTAAATGTTTAGTTAAAATATGCCTCTTTTGCTGGGATATAGTACATTTTCCGAGCATTCCGAAAACATACACAATTGAAAATTGTCGATTTTTGATTTATGACGTTCTTGAAAGGAGTGAGCGATATATATTGTTTGCTGTGAGGAAAGATGATGTTGTATTCGCTGAGACTGACGGGGACCTGCAACTATTCTTGCTACAAAATTGCTACATTCCATAGTCAAAAATACAAGATGACTTTATCAGCTACAAAGACAAAGAGTATGGTGTTCTCTTGGATTTTGCAGTGTGGTTGCCAATCAATTAATTTGAGAAGTGTGATTGTTAACCATGGGTAGGTTTGGTGAACGTTACACGTGTGTAAAGTGATCACTTAACCAAGCCTATGATGGTCGTAAACCCTATAAATGCCCAGATTTCCATATTCTTTTTCATTTCTGTTGAGATGTCAAAAATAATGTAAAAAATAACTCCAAAGAGGAGATAATCCAGACTTGTGAACAAGTATTTGGACACATTCAAATATTTTAAAAATAATATTTTTAAATACTGTATTTCATTACATGTTAGATAATATAGTTTTTATATTACTAAATCTTAAATTTACAACACTTCTTCTTTTAACTCTCATAGGTGCATAGGGCACTGCATCATTTAAACGCAGTGTTATCTTGATCATGAACACATCAAGGAAAGGTGATCAGCCCTCCGCTTCAAGTACCAGCCCAGGGTAGTATTGAATAAAATTAGAGTGAAAATATCACTTATATTTATTTGACCCCCCCACCCTGGGAATCAAACCCAGGACCTCCAGTACGGTAGCTGAGAATGCTGACCATTACAGTACAGAGGCGGATAAAATTTACAATACTTACTCTTACAATATGAAATCTCAACATAGGTGAAGAAGATGTTAAGATGTCAAAAAATAATGTAAAAAATAACTTCTAATTGGAGGTAATCCAAATTTGTGAACAAATATTTGGACATCGTCAAAAATGTTGTGGAAATATTGGTTTTAAATACTTTATTTCATTTGGTGTATAATATAGTTTATTATTCAATCCTAAAATTACTAAATATAGATTAATTATTGAAATGTATTATTACTAGTGTAAAATAATTTATCGCTCCGAATTAATTCCAATTAAAACAATCCAGTAACCAGTACACACTACACCCCTCGTATTCCAATAAACAGGATATTACGGTTGGTATGGCAAGGACTAGTTGGCTAAACGTTTTCTGTTGTTTCGATCGTATTAAATATTGACGCCGAAATTACAGGACTCCTTTCTCGTCTAGTGTACGATGATGTACGGTACCCGGTACTTAGCTTCATTACTTATACCTGGGGTCGAGCACGAGATCTGCCAACGCCCTACGTCACATGCGAGGAACTTCCTCCCCTGCACGAATTACGACACGCTATCGGATTTGTCAACAATGCAATGGACATCACGATCGATTTGTGAAATAATAGATTCTATTGTTTCAGCAACCCTAACAACTCTACATACTCGTATACCCACAATACAATGTTTTATATCAAAAACGTAACATATCATAATTTTATCAAAGGTTTACATAATTACCGCCTCCGTAGTGTAATGGTCAGCACGCTCGGCTACAGTTCTGGAGGTCCCGGGTTCGATTCCCAAGGGGGGTAAAATAAATATAAGTGATTTTTTCACTGTTACATATATTCAATATTACCCTGGACTGGTACCTGAAGCGGAGGGCTGATCACCTCCCCTTCATGGGTAAACGATCAAGATAACACTGCGTTTATATAACGCAGTGCCCTATGCACCATTGGGGTGCGGATAAGGGTTAAATATAATAATACATAATTTCTTATTATTACTTACTTATAACCCTTATCCACACTCAATGGTGCATAGGGCACTCCATCGAATTGACGCAGTGTTGTCTTGATCATTACTTTCATAAAGGCAAGGTGATCACTCTTGCGCTTCAGGAACCAGTACAGGGTAATATTAAATAATATTACAGTGTAAAATCACTAATATATATATTCACCCCCCTGGGAATCGAACCCAGCACGGTAACTAAACACGCTGACCATTACACCACGGAAACGGACAAATTTCTTAAACGCTTCCAATATTCGATAAGGCAGTACAAATTATTGACGCGGTGTTAAATTGATCCGAAACCAGTAGTCATAAAGTGGTGTTTTTTAATTATTTTATGCATTAAATGTTATAATAAATCAAACACTGATTTTTCGAGGCTACAAAGTTGTATTTTGTTGTTAAAAACGCATTAAAATCATTTTTTGACGATGGTTTCGCCAGTTAATGAATATGGCTTCTACAAATTAAATGGAGTTCTACATCCATTTCTAAATGGAGTTCTACAGATTAAACGCCAAATCTATAAATAAGTAGTGTTTTTAATTGCTTTTTAAAAGTGAACGATGAATGATAAGGAGAGTGTTATATTACCATACCACAAAGTTAACAATGCTTTTAATAAACAAAATACATATATTTAATTGATCGTTCATTATATGAAGGATTTTTTTTAATAAAAAAATTAAATAAAATGAAAAACAACTCCTATAATTGGAGATAATCCAGATTTGTGAACAAGTATCTGAACACACTCAAAATGAAGGAAATGTGACAGGTTCTGCCCTCCAGATTCATGGATCTAGGAATGGAATATATTTAATTGGAAAGATAGAATAGACGCAGTAAATGAGTTAAGCCTTGTATATAATAATCAAAGTAAATAATTGTTGTGTGGTAATGTGGTGGAAGATTATTAATAAAAGATTGCTAGTTCTTTGACTTAAATAAATTGGCTAGTGAGTACAACTGGCGAGTAAATAAATCGAATGGCTAGTGAGTACAACTCGTGTTTTGGCCAAGTTGACATTTTCAAATGCGGAAAATCTGTGTTGAAAAGTCGAATGGTGAGCATATTGCCTTCTCAGGATCTTTAAAAACTATGCTTCTCTGCATTGTATGTATGTCCCTACTGGAATCAGCATCACAAACACACACACCCACACACACACACACACACACACACTCACACACACACACACACACACATACACACAAACACACACACACCCTCTTATTACACACTTCACATATGCACATTTTCTCTCACAAATACGTGTTCATTTGCTAGATCTACAGAAAATATTTTGTATTAATCTTTATGTTTCTGTGGTTAACTATAATTGGTTTGTTTAATATATATCTTTTCATGTGTTGTTTTACATATGTTGCTGTTGTTAAACCAAATAAATAAATAAAACAAATGCAAGGTGAGGTCGAAAATAAAAACCAATTGTTGAAAAACTGAAAGGATTTTGATATTTTGTACATTCAACATTCAAATTTGTCTTTATACAGATGCTGCAATATTTTCAAACAAACGACCTTAATCAATTCTATAACTTGTCTATAAATACACTGTCTAGTTGGCAACAAACTTGAACTGAGGAGGGCAGATAGTGTTGATGCTATAAAAAGGATATACGTTCATATTCAGATGTAAAACTATACGTATGTTTATCTGGTCAGAATGTTCCGATTAACCGGTTCGCAGACTGAAAATGCATTAAAGATAAAACCATTATAACATGGTTGCTTGGACTTAGCTAATTTCATCAGCATAAATTTCAGCATAATTTGCTTACAAATGTTTATATGAATATACATTTTAGACTAATTTGCTTCCAAATGATATAAATATAAGTAAACATTTCAATAAATTACATCACGGATCGAGAATTTATTCAATTTATTTATTACAGTGTGAATGATAAGAGGTTATTTGAATGAATATTGCACGTATTACGTTTTATTGCTCCAACAGACGTCAATAAAAATGCAGTCTTTATTCAATACAAAATTTTATTTCATTTTTATAACAGACTTATGAAATAGTCGACGACTAGGACGGACATAAATTTAAAATATTCATATTAGAATATTCAAATGCTAAAGGATATTTTTAAAGTACACATTTTAATTTGATGAAATTCTAATCCATACATCAATTCCTTAATATCGGCAGACATCATTGACAATCAAAGTTTATATTACGCATTTTAATGTTTTTAGTATTAGCAATAAAAGACTGATTGGTTACAATCCTTAATAAATTTCGTATTTATACTTATGATATTTTTTCCTTTTTTATCATCCCAGTGTGATGATGTCGGTAACGACGAAACTCGGTCACTGGTAAAATAAAATATATCTGGAAAAAACTATAAACAGTCGTTTTTTATTATTTTATAAAATGCAGTTCCTCTAAGAAATGTTAGTACAAAACTTAAATACCTATGGAGGATGCTGATAATAATATTAACAACATTTTAAGTGCGTCTAAATACTCGTTAACAAATATAAGAGTTTCTGCTCAATAAAAAAGCTTCTTCGTCTCATCAATAGATGTCTCTAGTGAAATTCTAGTGATTCAAGGACAACATTTCGTAATTGAATCATATTTTAGAATTTGAGTAGTGTGGGTGTCAATCATGGGTAGAATTATGTGTATAGTGAACACTTCAACCAGCCTATGACGGTCGTAAGCCCGTAAATGCCCAGACTTTCATATACTTCTTTATCTATGTTGAGATGTCAAAAAAAGATGACCATCCTTGTATATGAAATTTACGAAGGTACATATCGCCCACTCCTTTCAAGAACGCCATAAATCAAAATACTTGATTTTTCAGGAGAACGTTTTTAAAGTTTAAAAATATAATACAATGTATTAAAAATTAATATCAAGCAACTTACGGAACTTTTTACTGTGAAACAGATCTTTTTAGGTAAAACCTGAAGGATTTTTCTCCATTTGAAAAATATTTAGTAAATTTAAAAAAATAATTAAATATTACCTTTTCTACAAAATGTAAAAAAAACACTTTCTACCCTGTAGCGGGTAAATATTCAGTTAAAAATATGCCTCTTTCGCTGGGATATAGTACATTTTCTGAGCATTCCGAAAACATGCAAAACTGAAAATTTTATGACGTTCTTGAAAGGAGTGAGCGATATGTATTTATTGTTTTTTTTTTCAAATATGCCGTGAATTAGAAAATTGGCGAACCGCTATATATGATCAAATAACGTACCCGTATTATATTCATTAATTACTCAATAATTTTTCTATGCTCAGTTTAATACAAAGCACATCTTCATTTGTAAGACAAGGCCCGAGAAATTTCTTCAGACAATAATTGCACTTGTTTGCGTAAGGCGCTTTGTTAAGTTGAAACAAGACAGGTAAACAATGGCGGTGCCCAGTAAAGTCTTGTAAATACGCGCAGGTGAACAAAAAATACATCAATTATACTTATTAGATTGTAAAATAGACCGTCTTCAAAGGAAATGAAACAATAACGAAGGCGCTCAATAGGGGCCGCGGAAATTAAAACGTCTATCAAATTTTACAAAAGGATTTTTAATCAGTTACTTACTTTCATCGTTTTGGACTGTTATAATATACACCTATAAAATTTTAGTTTAAACCTGTACATGTATTTGATGAGTTTAATACGAGCACAAATATTTAATATTTACAACATGTGCCCTCACTGAGTTTTCACGTGTCGAGGACACATTTTACAAAACCATTAAAAAAATGTTTATGATATGTAACCAAATATGACATGGCCAAATGATATATTTCAGATCTCCCCACCTCCGTTATCCATATCGCTCAATCATTTCAACAACGTCAAATATCAAAAAACTTGATTTTTCAGGAGATCGTTTTTAAAGTTTAAAAATATATAAAAATGTATTAAAATAAATCAAGCCACTTATTGAACTTTTTTCTTTGCAACAGTTCGTTTTAGACAAAACCTGAATATTTTTTCTCCATTTCCAAAATATTTAGTGTAATTAAAAAAAAAATTAAACAATATCTTTTCTTCAAAATGCAAAAATAACGCTTTCTGCAATGTAGCGGTAAATATTAAGTTAAAAATATACCGCTTTTGCTGGGATTTAGTACATTTTCAGGGCATTCCGAAAACATGCACAACTGAAAATTGACGATTTTTTAAAAATATAACGTTGTTGAAAGGAGTGAGCAATATATGCAAAGCTCTTTTATAATTAGCTTGATTTTGTAATGATTTTTATGGATAATTGAAGAAGGTCGTACAGGTTTACTGGATAATAATCAAAGGTCTTCTGAACAAAAGAGGTAGGCAGATTTTGTTTGATATAGCTCTGTGTTTCGGATCATATGCAATAGTTCTATGTACGTTACGATAAAGGGTATTTATTGTGATTTATGTCTTTTGCTGGGAGGTTCTTTCTTGCGTCGTATGAGAATAATTCCTTAATGCATATGTAAAGATTGTTTTAGAATATAGTTGTTTGACTGTCAAAAGTTTTAATTTGTTGATAATTTCCTCTGTAGGAGTCCGTCGCAGAACTTTAAGTATTATTTTCATTATTGATTTTAGTTCAACAATAACACTATGTAAACATTTCTAATACCAGCCAACCAATAATTCCATAGGGGGCTTGTGCACTCCCTGGAATTTTACCGTCCGGCAGTCCGGTTTTGAAAAATAAAAAAGCGAATACGACAGTATCGAATTTATTTACATTTTGAGTGTGTCCAAATTTATCTCACCATTAGATGTCTTTAGTGAAGTTCTAGTGACCAAAAATAATGTTTCATAATTGGTTCATGTATTATATATGGAACATCCAAGAATTTGAGTAGTATGGTTGTCAATAATGGGTAGAATTGGTGAATGTTACACGTGTGTAAAGTGATCAATTAAACCAGCCTATTACGGTTGTCAGCCCCGTAAATGCTCAGACTTCCATATTCATCTTCATCTTTGATGAGATGTCAAAAAATAATGATCGAATTTACGTGCAACAAGTTTATGCACCGATCCGAAGAAAGATGGACAAAAGCACAAGCCAATCATCGTTTTATCACGCCAACTGAAGTACTGGACGGTGAAATTCGGTGTAGTGCACAAACGCCCATACTGTACAATAGACTGACGTAAAGCATAGTAAGGCTATGATTTTAAAAAGTTTTGATTAGTATTAAAAATAAACATATTAGGATGGTCTGGCCTTTAATAGAATTACGGCAATACAAATCCACTGGGTGATAATATTACGTGTGACAAGCAGTCAGGGCCGGTGGGTGTGATATCCTTCGGAATAATAAATAAAGGATTGAGAGGATTAAGGCGAGATGACGAGCGAGGGCGGCTTCCTTTAGTAGCGGCTGTCACCTCTTCACGACGATACATACCAATAAAAATCCTCATCTTGTTCCTACAGGCCTGAACTGGGTTATATTTTGTTTTATTTTTATTTTTATTTTTATTTCACGCATTTTTTTTTTGGCTTTAGAACAAATCTCGAAAAAAGTAATGGTAATTATTTATTGTTAAAAGATCTTTATTTAAAAAAAAGTAAGTTGATAAAAAAATATATAAATGACTTTTTTACAATATTCTCTTTTATTTCACACTAGCGTATAACTCTTTTTATATCCTTTTAATTATTAAAATAAAAGAATTTTTCGTATTTTTATATTCAGAATATTCTTTTACTCTGTCATGTATTGATTATTAAATTGACGTTGTTTTAAAAGTTGTTTTTAAAACATGTATTTTCTTCATCGATTTACTAAAGAAAAACGTTGGAAATGTTTTTCCATGTGACTTAGATGTATAATTATAATTGTACCTGCCACTGTATACTTTACATACCTCAACATGTCTTTCTATCATATAAATATCTAGCAGTACCCAACCACGCGTTGCTGTGGCTCAGTCTGGTTTAATGTAAAACAAATAAAAAAGAACGTTGACATTTCTCATAGAATATTCATGGACTGCAACCTTCTGAAACAATATATTTAAAAAAATATAGATACCCATAAATAACAATAGAACTAACTAACCATCACGCCGCTTCCCCGCAAGGGTAGGCAGAGAGAATTGAACGCCACACAACTCTGTCTTTGCAAACATTATTCGCCTCTTCCACGTTCATGCATCTCCTCATACATACCCGCCGATTGTTACAATTAACAATATGACAATGACTAAAGCCTCCCTCCTGTTGTCTATGTTCAAATGATAAATAATAATAAAAATAGACATAGCTTTCCCCCTTTTTCATCCTTCAACATCCCAAATACACAACTCTAAAATTTTGAATTAGCTTCACATACGGTGTTTGAAAATGATGCAGAATGCATTGAAACACGTGTCACAATGGATTCTAAGAAATAGTGATATTTACTAAGTAAAATTTTAATGAAATATTAATAGATATAATCGCAAAGTGACTGTCGAATCAATTAATAAAAAATGGTTTATTATGTGGATGGTGCGGCTCTGTGTTCAGTAGAAGAATAATTTCTTTAGCCATCTTATTCTGCCCTGTTAGAGATCAGCGAGACTTACCTCGTTGACAGTTTGGAATTAATACATGAATTCGTCAACTTTACTATATCGCTGCTTACAAATATTTTGAATCTAAATCCTTAATTGAAATTTAAACATCAGAAATGATTTTTATCGCGATGCGAGGGAATATAAATTTGATGTTTGTAGCCTATTTATAAATGGATATCGAATAATGTAAATAGAATAACGTTTTAGATACAACATTTTGAGTGTGTCCAAATACTCACAAAATCTGGATTATCTCCAATTACAGGAGTTATTTTCGTATTATTTTTAGACATCTCATTAAAGATGAAGAAGAATATGGAAGCCTGGGCATTTACGGGGCTGACGACCGTCATCGGCTGGTTTAAGTGATCACTTTACACACGTGTAACATTCACCAATTCTACCCCTTATTGACAACCACACTACTCAAATTCTTGGAAGTTCTATATATATGAACCAATTTAGAAACCTTGTTCTTAAATCAATAGAACTTCACTAGAGACATATATTGGTGAGATGTAAAGAAACTTTTTTTTATTTTTTATTATGTAGCGGGTAAATATTAAGTTAAAAATATGCCGCTTTTGCTGGGATATAGAACATTTTCAGGGCATTCCGAGAACATGCATAACTGAAAATTGATGATTTTTTATTTATGACGTTCTTGAAAGGAGTGAGCGATTTGTCAAAGTTTCGAATAGTATTTTAACTCAACATATACCTCTTATCTAACCCCTGGGTGTGTGTAAAACGTATATTTGTGTAAAAAAATATACTTACAGCATTTTCACAAAAACTAATTTCAATATATTTTCCAAATCTCAAAATAATAATTAAAATATACTAGACAATAGTTGTTTATATTATATAAATTAAAAATGTAGAAGTTCATACATTGGCGTGACTTCCAGAAGATTCAAAACAAAAATCAGGAAACATGAATTATCTTTAAGAGATAATAATTTTTCTGAGTTCGCTAATTATTAAATAGATTACAATCGCACATAATGTTGATGTTCTAAAAAAAAAAATAATAAATCCAGGACTTTAAATCTGAAATACGATAAAAACGACTCGTATTATTTATTTTACGTTTAGGAGACGCAAAGTTACCTAAACGCCCCTCCAGAAATATGAAGTACCTACCCAATACCTGATACATCTCCCTCGTACTCGACTCACCCCAATCTAATTCGGCCTCCTACTGCCAGATTTGCACTTCACGCGATCTAATTCAGCCAACTAAATAATAATCCCGAGTAGACAGGCACTCGAGGACTTCTTCAACTAATCTCCGGGGGTAACTTCTCTACCGTTCTGCTCAAGTGAGATACGATCTTGTTAAAGTGAATGCGGTGTTTAATAATCTCGGCACAACACGTTGATGTTTTCTTATTTCAATTATTTTTTACATTTTTCCAAAAAAATTCAACATTTTTACTCTCAAAAGTTATACCCACATACCATGTATCGATGAATTTCTTGCTACTTTCGATCGAATTGGGTTTTTTCAACCAGTTGCACTAATTATTATTTTGAATTTAAATTTTACTCGGCAAATTTCACGTTTTCTTCAAATCTATTGTGACACGTGTTTTAATAATAATAATAAATAATATTAAAAAAATAAAATTATGAGGCGAATGTATTTGAAAAAATGAGCAGAGTAAGACCGAGAAAAACATGGCACGATCAGGTATGCCACATACTTGAAAGTGGTCCGGTTAGGAGTCGTAACAATCATCGGGTATGTATGAGGAGATGCATGAACGTGGCAGAGGCGAAGAATGTTTGCAAGGACAGTGTGGTGTGGCGTTCCATTCTCTCTGCCTACCCCTGCGGAGAAGCGGTGTGATGGTTAGTTAGTTTTTTTTTTTTAAAAAAATATATATATTCCAACTTGACTAAGTGATGGGTGCAATACTTAGTCTGCCATATGTTTTACATATTTTTTTTATATAATGGAATTAAAATGACAATAATTAACAAAAAACAAATAAAGAACGGCGAAAGAAAAAAAAAATAAAAAGGTAAAGTTATTTTTTTTGGAGAGATGTAGTAGATGAAGATCAGCTTGCTGGCAAACGCAACTCCAGTGCTGCCACATGTCCAGCCCCCATCTGTGCTCCACAAGCCGCTTTATGATGAGGTTGGAGCTCTTCACCAGCCTCTCCCGGAAGCCTGCCATTCGGTGCCTTAATAGCCCATCCCAATGTGGTAGGTATGCTGTGGCAAACATACCACTCCGCACTAGAAAACAGAAGGTATATTTAAATAAAATTACAACTGTGAAAGTTCATGCAATTAAGAAACATACATTCACACACATCAAGAATCAGAAAACATGAATTATGTAGAAAAATATATTCTTTCAGAGTTCGCTAACCACTTCATAGAAAACAATCACACATATAACAACAAATAGTGGGTTTTATCATGTGAAATTTAAATTAAAATAGATAGATACTACCATAAATTAACTGCAAAATTAATTAATGAAAAAATACAGTAAAACAGTATTATTTTTATACTTGTCACTACAGGTATACAATTCAAAGTAATCCATACTGTGTAGTTTATGCATTATCTTTTTACTGTTATTCCTGCAATAAAAGGTTTAAATTAAATTTATTAAAATAAAACTATATTATCTGAGGTAAAATAATATATTATTAACATCCAAATATAAATTCCAAATCAGTTGAAATTCTTATTTGTAATGAAATCATATTATAAAAAAATCATACTTTTGTTACATGATAAATCATATTAAATTACGTGTTCCCATTTTAATAAAATTTCTGACATCTAAACCTAACACGCACATTTTTAATAGCTTACTCGTATTTTCGTTCATACATATCTCTATAGTTATACCATTACGAAAGCCTGAAAATCATTGTTACAGACGCAGTTTTGTATTTTAAATAATCACGATAAAATTATCAGTTCAGTTATTATAATATTTCCTTCCACCACAATGGTTGGTGCTAGTACCTCCTCTGCATGACTGTGTATCTTAACACAATAGGTTTGCCGATGTAATTACAGTGTACTTCTCACATATTAAAATAACACAACATTCTATAGAAAAGTGAGGAATAGTAATTGGAGCTGAACAAAAAACTCCTTGTAATACTGTTTATTCCGACCAATTAGGTTGGTTTCGTACAAAAGGCTAGCAACCGAATTTCCAAACTACCAGTATAAGAATAAAACATTCAACTCTACTAAGAAACAAATATGTACTTGGTAACGGGTTCTCAACATTGCAACCTGTAAAACCATGTTTAAAAAATTCTTTGAAAATATATAAACAATGCCTTTCTCTTCGACGTTATCTATGTTGAACGGTGTTTAGATTGCTATTAAAATAATGTAATGCTTCCTAGGTTGTCATTTACGTATGACATATGTATGAATGCTAAGTGATAAGCCAACCTATTTTTTTAATGCGTATAGTAGTATTACATTAAATTAATAATACGAAATTACTAGTAAACTAAAAACATTTTTTTCAAAAAGTTTTTTCGAGGATTTTTCAAAGAGTTTCTTTTTTACTTTACAAGAGTTTTCTTTTATAAGTCTCCTTTGAAAATATATAAAAATTAATGAAATTAGATAAAAACGTTTACTTAACTCATATTAGTCAACCATTCATATTACTGGAGAAAATATGTAGGTGTAAACTACTAAAAAACAATGAAAAAATTACTTATGTAGAAAATCGTGGAAAAATATGTCAGGTACTGTAAATAAATTGGAAACAAGAAAATTTAATTGTGGATTGATGGGAGTGTTTTTTTTAGTGTATATACGCTGAGAAGTTCCTGATTGGCCCACACTAGATTGTCCCTCCTGTTAACGACACAGATTCAAATAAAAACATATTTAATTATCCAGAAGAAACAAAAATGTAATAAATGATCTATAAAGCATGTACATAATAAGCAAGGTAAATAATAAATGCAATTCCCATCGAAAAAAAAGTAAATCCGAGTTTTTTCTCTTTTGTTTCATTTCGCGTTCTCAAAATAACAAGGGTTTAGGTAGTTCTTAGATTGCAATATCTTGAAAAACTAAACGAAGCCAAAAATTAAGCAACTGGAAACTGTTTTAGAACCAGTGGCCCTCAACGTGCGCGGCTGACTTTTGCATCTCACCGTCCGTAATCAAATAGTGACATGATTGTGTATGAAAATTATAGGTTCCGTTCTTGGTGGACGGCGGAGGGGGCCGTGTGGGAGAGCGAGCCGTCCTCCCGCCGAAGAGGCCGCCATTGCTGCCTTCCTTTGTTGGACGTTTTCCCGCCGGTAGCAGGCCGAGGTGATAATGTTTACCGACCAATAATTAGACTTCGCTATTCACTTTCAGGGGCCGTTATGAAGGTGAGCTGTCGGCGCTGACAGCTATAAAACTACAATTTTTTGTATCAATTTCATACCGACACTTTCGCTATAACGAGGACATAAGCAATAAATCATAATCCCAAATCTTTTTTAAATTATATTTTTTAATTTTTTCGCAATAGGTTATATTTACATATTATTATAGCCTGTGTATTAATAACAGTCCCGGCCATAATCTTCTTGGCGTCCTTAAGGGTGTAAGTACCTACTCTCAAATATACAATTCAATTGAGTAAGATATCTTTTTTTTGTATTTCAAAAGCATTGATAACTCGGCTGTCCAAACTCAAAACACAGTAAAGGACATTTTTTTGTAGTACGTTTTTTTTTGCATTTTTGGACTAGGTAGATTCTACTTAATCCAAAAATGAAAAAAAAAGTACTACAAAAAAAGTCCCTTACTGTGTTTTAAGTTTGTACAGCCGAATGTGGTATGGTAATACACTCTCCGTATAACATTCTCGTTATCATTTTCTTTCAAAATTTTATTTTTATACAAATGTCAATCGTAATAATTTTATTTAAATGACCTGATGATTGACTGATTTTCCGAAACCGGTAGTCACGAATAAGTATTGATTAAGTGGTATTATAAAAATTAAACGATGAGTGATAAGGAGACTGTTATTGAACGTAATATCAACTTAACCCATCCGTCATTAAACCTATCCTTGTTCACAAAGCTAATCAAATCTAAATAAAGGAACTCTGCTAAATAAAAAATTTCTAAAAAAATCATAGATGACTCGATGAACTCACATACAAAGCGTGTAAGAATTTTTATGCTATAGGTATATATAGGAGTTCCAAAAAATTAGTTGTGTGGTTTTCAATCATGGTAGAATGGTGAATGTAGCACGAGTGTAAAGTGATCACTTGACTAGTCTATGACAGGTCAAAAGCCCTGTAAATACTTAAAATTTCATATTCTTCTTCATTTTTGTTGATATTTTAAAAACGTTAAATAAAATATATTGCGCTCTGGATTTAAATCCTGTGTTTGAGTAAAATCAAATAATTCAATAAAACATTATTAAAACCTTTTTTATGAATGCGTTATATTAAAAAAAAAATTAACACCCTGGTTTACCTGCCCTGCCAAAGAAACAATATAATAGCGTTGAAGAACAATAACTGCTTTCAAACATGCGGTCTTATTAAAAGTTACCGCTTTGAATTCATGATGAATTGCTTTATGCGTATCGTTGGCTGTGTTAGCAAAGCCAAATATGTCTTTATTATGTTCTCCGTGTTCACATACATTAGGTATAATTACAGACAGAAGTTAGTATGCCGCATCATGATTTGCAGAAAGTATATGGGGTAACACCACATAACATGATTTTTCGAACCAGAAGCTGGCAAATCGCTTAGTACGCCCTCAAATTCCAAAGGTGAGATTCTTAAATATTTAATAATATTTTCCAGACAAATTTTTATTCTTCAAACGCATATTTATATACCGCCAAGCACAATCGTACGAGTATGTGCGTCCCTCTATATGTTACAGTTTTAATTAGTAGACATGAAACAAAATAATCCATTTAAAAATCTAGTAATTAATATTAACGTTTAAAAGATACAAACGTTAATGTTTGTTTTTTTTTTAATATCAGACAATATAAATAAATACTTTAAGTCGTAAGCTCTTTTTAAAAACGATTCGCTCCTGATATGTACCCTATATCAATTAAGAAAAAAAAACGTAAAATTAAAACACCGTCGTATTTTTTTATTTGTTTAAAGACTTATACTCCAAAAAAATATGAACTGAGCAGTAATTAAACACAGGATCTTATTGTTCAAATTCAAACATTAGTTAATGTATTAATTTGGCATTGTGTAATATATACGGATGAAGGTTATTATGATAAAATACATAAAAGGTTGTGGTAGAAATTTTCCAAATTAAAAATATATATTACATATTTCAAAGTATTTTTAATTCCAAATCTATCCTGTGGTAAAACCGATGAAGTTCTAAAATCGATTGCAAATGTGTATCTTTAATTTCATCATTTTACTAATATGCTATAGTAAATATGAATTAAACGTTAATAAAATAAAATAAACTGAATACAGGTAAGTACTGTTAATATATTTGCAATTTTGGAAATTAAATTCATACATTTTTTTACATTTATTTTTGGAGATAAAAAATTTAAATTAACATTCAAACTAATATATTCAGATAAACTGCAGTCGTCATTTTCTTAAATAAAGTTAATGTAAAGTATGACAAAGGTAATTTATTTATTAAGTACAGATTTATTACAAAACTCAAAAATGAGGAAACATAACTATCCTAATTGAAACTATAAAATGTAATTAAGAAAAAAAAACGAGGAAAACTTAGCACAATCAGGTATGTCAAATACTTGAAAGCGGCCGGGTCAGGAGTCGTAATAATCGTCGGGTATGTATGAGGAGATGCATGAATGTAGAAGAGGCAAAGAATGTTTGCAAAGACAGAGTGGTGTGGCGTTCGATTCTCTCTGCCTATCCCTGCGGGGAAGCGGCGTGATGGTTAGTTAGTTAGTTAGTTTAAATATAATTAAAAAAGCATAATAATAATCAAGGTTGCCAACCACTCAGTTAGTGAGTAAGTTGTTATAATAAACAGAGAATGCACACAATAATATGTTTTGTGGCTGATTGGTTGAACTGACAATATTATTAGAGGTGTCGGTACCGACCAAATGATCCGGGCTTTGATTCCTCAGACCGCCAAAACGCTGACACGACGGTTTCTCCTAAACTAGCACCTACAGTATTATAATTTAATGAGCGGTGAAATCACTATCGGCATTCTGTTTTAACAAAAAATACAGGCGGTGTTAATTCAACATTGAATTCTCGTAATATATTTCATAATGAGATCAGAAATATTTTAAGGGCGAAGTTTTAAATCGTATAAATTATAAATACATATTATTCTCAATATTATTAACATTTAAAGCATTTACTTTGTGGCGAGTCATTTATACTTGATTTTTTTTTTCAAAAAAATTAATAATGTTAATAAAAATAATAAAACCTTTATCCGCACCCCAATGGTGCATAGGGCACTGCGTCATATAAACGCAGTGTTGTCTTGATCGTTTACACATGAAGGAGAGGTGATCAGCCCCCCGCTTCAGGTACCAGTCCAGGGTAATATTGAATAAATATGACAGTGAAAAAATCACTTATATTTATTTTACCCCCCTTGGGAATCGAACCCGGGACCTCCAGAACGGTAGCCGAGCGTGCTGACCATTACGCTACGGAGGCGGACAAAGTATTAAAAATAATATTAGTATATGCTAAAATAACTAACATTTTTGTAAAAAAATAAAAGTATAAATACATATATTTAACATTTCCATGATTTATTGAAAGACATTCGGTTGTTACAATGTTTCTAGATTACGTTACGTCTAATTTTTAAACATGTAAAACTTATTCGCCTGAATGGATCATTGCTATTTTTTTCTTCTGACAAGTTTCAATTTTTATGATCTATAAAGAGAATAAGATATCGAGTACCTATCACTTTAAGTATATGTGCAATATGTGCTCAAATTTAGCCCTGATATATAAATTATATTATCCATTGACCATATGTTAAACAGTGCATAATTATTATAAATAATAATACAACTTTTGATACATATTCTAGCTAATTTTTGACAAGCGTGTTTCAACCATCGACTCTAATCCGACGGTTTAATCACATTCAACGGTTGGCCAAATCTACACTCCAAGAAAAAATCGTACTGAAAAAAAATCATTATTATTGGTTAAAATTACTTATAAAATGGGAGCTAATAAGCCAGTAACATTCGACACAGTTATATTTTTAATTTTAAAAACATAATTACACGTGTATATGTATATAAACTATCATATTTTTATCTTAGTTTTCTATAAACTTTATACAAACAAAAAAAATCAGGCTTCTTTATTTTCTAAGAAATTTAAATTTAATTTTGGATAACAGTACATTTAATGTGCGTTCACCATTCTGCCCATTATTGAACATCTATATTGCATTAATTTTTGAAAGATATAATGCACTGTTGCTAGATTTTTGTCGTATGTTAGTTGTTATTTGATGAATTTGGAAATCTAGCTTAATTATAGCCATAAAAGTTTACACGTGTGTCCTTTTAACAACACACACGTCATTTTATTTATTGTTTCGGTATTAACTTTGTGGTAAGACATGTTACAATGATTAAAGAAAACAGATTATTAATGTTACTATACAGACCTGAATGATGGAAGTTTAACTTCTGAAACATGTAGTCTATAATAAAACTCAAGTGGTAAAAAACGAAGTGTTTTCTTTAATCATTGTAACACACACGTCACTAAAAAGACGTATTTAAGCACTGGAAAACCAAAGAAGTGATAAAAATACTTTTAATAAATAGATCACATTAATAAATTCGACATTTGCAACAGGTTTTTTTCTGTAAAAACTGTCAGGGGACGATAACTGAACGGTTAAGTTAATAAAAAAAGTGTAAATGTTGGACTCAATATTAAAATATTTTTTGGGTTACAACAGTATTATTCTAAAATTAATTAAAATATTTATTTATTTCATCATATTTCTATTAAACAGTAAATATACACGTACTGCTAGCATCTCAATCAATAATGTTTCCACACTGTTGCGTTAGAAGTAGTGCCAATCAAATTAAGTGTATTTTTTTCTACAAAATATTTGCTTGTAACTTTCAAAACGAAATACCAAATTACACACATCAATTACGTTCATTAATACCGTTTGTTACTCCGTAGTTCGCTGACAGTTCTATACAGATTTAAAGCTTTTAGACACCTGAAGATAGATTAATATCTGCCATTTTATAACTCATATTTATACATTGTATCTACACTCATATCTTAACTTATCGCTATCATAGCGTACCGATATATTACGAGATAGACACTTTCTTATCTGGATCAGGAAATTGGTATAATATTAAACGATCGAGTATTGTGTATGGGTGTGATTTTGTTTAAGAGGGTAGGCATGTGGAAATTCAAATTCCAAATAATGAAACCTGAAATGTACGAGTAACATGTGAACTAAAAATCTAAAAAAGAACATTTAATTTATTATTTCGAGAAATAAAAATACTTTGTGTTCTGATCCACTCACATTTTTATTAACCAACTAGTTTCGGCAACAACCTGTTGCCCTCTTCAGGGTTTCATTTATTACTAATAATTAATGAAAAGTAATAAATGAAATTAAAGTAATAAATGAAACCCTGAAGAGGGCAACAGGTTGTTGCCGAAACTAGTTGGTTAATAAAAATGTGAGTGGATCAGAACACAAAGTATTTTTATTTCTCGAAATAATATATGAATATGATCCACAAAGTTAATGCTTTCGATATTCAAAACAGAATATTTAATTATTTATATTTCAATTACAATAATGTGCCGTCACCGAGTTTCCCGTGACGAGGGCACATTTTTAATACTTATTTATAAAACTACAGTGAAATTTCTGTCTATCGTTCCTCGAATAATCGTTTAAACTTTATAATACTTATGAAAGAATTTTTTTATTAAAAACGGTGTTTGAAAATGATGCGGAATGCATCGAAACACGTTTCACAATAGATTTTATGAAATTTTGGTACTAACCAAGTAAAAATTCAATTAAAAAAGAATGAATTTATTTAACTTTACAATATTTCGATCGTATCCAATAACTTGTAGATATTTTTAAATTCAACAGTGATAGTGTTTTGAAATTAGTTCAATGAGGGTTGCAAAGTACCTACTCTAACTTTGAAATTGAAAAGAATACCGATGTTACATTTAACATCCCAATTTTTCCATAATAATAGTTATCAAATTACAGATGTTATCATTCAGTACAGTGGTGTAGTTATGTGGATTATTTCGTGCGTATATTTTACCCCAATACAGTACACTCCCGATTTTTCGGAGTCGGGTTGGCCGGGAAGCGGATTATCCGGGACACTTAAGAAATTGAAAAAATATTTTTTTTAAACAAAAATATTTCACAATAGTACTTATTATGTCGAAACACGTATTGAAGGCCGAATATATTTATTGTTCGCAGTCAAAGAATAACAGTATCTCACTTTATGTTGAAAAAATCTGATTTATCCTATGAAAGATCCATTGTTTCGCTATTAGAGTATGAATTCACTAATGTGGATCTTCTAAATGATCTAATCATATACACCTCTAATCCAAATACATAACACTTAAAAAAAACATTTCAAGGGCAAAATATCCATTTTAAGGTTTTGGCGTCACACAAATTTGACCAAAAGTGTATATAGTGCAGTTTTAAATTTTTCTTTTCTTACATTTTTGTCTTGTTTTTGGATTGGTATGATAATAGATTATACGGGATTTTTTTCACCATCCATCCCGGCAATTCAAGAGAATACTCTATTTACATATGTATTTGAAGTGTAAATATGCGATTGCTGTGTAATTTTCCATCATATTTTAATTTGAGCACACCACGAGCATTCTCTGTGCCCAATTGATATTGTTGAATCCCTCGTGGAAAGGAATAAATCGTTGATCCACACAGAATAAACAATGCCCAAGGCATCTTCGTATTGAGTGCCTCCAGTTGCGCATATGATATTGTGTGAGCAACGCATTATGCCTCCTTTGTGTTTCCACATTGAACAAATGTTGCACCAACTATCGCTCAATGCCCACCCCTAAATACTATTTTGGAGATTTAGATTAGGCGAGCCATTCAAACAACTTTGTTACAACAAACTTTGCACAATAGCGGCTAAAATAAAGTGTCCGGTTACACTTATTCTGGGTTATCAGACAGACAATACTGTGAAATGATGGGAATGAGTCCGGGCGCTCTATATTGTAATGTCCCATTGTGGCGCGTTCGGATACGACCAATTTCATCCGATATCTTTAGGAATCGCCGATAAAATCATAATCCATCATGCATGTTACAACGGTAATTCATTTCGGTTATGCTGACGGTACAACCAAATATGATATTAAATATCACAGCTGATTTATAAGTAGTTTCGCGGTATTGAGATATAATGTATTCTTACATACCTGCAAAAGGCAACTGCATTGTGATATCAAACTTAAAATATATTCACAGATATGGTAATTTAATTGGACATTATATGCCATATTAAAAAATATATAAATTAATGTCTTCTTTTTCCCATAGAGAGGTGAGTATTTTTTAAGGTTTTTATTATTACTGTATAATGTGAATTCAATTTGAAGAATGAAATAAATCAAGTAATAAAAGGCGCTTTTGTAAATTTGAAAATATTAAGGCACTAACTACTAACTCGTTTTCCTAATGTGGTTACATGTATAATAATGTAATAATTCATATCCTACACGATTTTTTTTACAGTATACAAAGGAGATGCTTTTAACATAAACGTTAATTTGTTAGATTCGTAGAATTAAACCAGTAGAACAATATTATAACAAGTTTAAATAACTAACTAAGTAGCTAACCATCACGCCACTTCTCTGCAGGGGTAGGTAGATAGAATAGAACGCCACACCAATCTGTCTGTTCTTCACCTCTTCCATATTCATGCAATCTCCGTCGATTATTCCGATAAGCATTTTAAATGTTTGATTATCTCAAGTTTTACTCGGTCTTCCTTTTGGTTCAATTTTTAACTTTATAAACCTAATACATTTGTTTTGCTGTTTTTCACCCATTTTTAATGAGTTTATTAACAATATTCTTTTTCTATAATTAAAATGTAACTATGTTTTAAAAACACTAAAAAAAAATTATTGTAACTTAATTATAATGTCTACCGGTATCGAAGCTAACAGCTTCTTTATCAATACTAGAAACGAAAAGAAGCGGCCAGCTTCGAATCCGGTAGACATTATAATTAAGTCACAATAAAATATTTATAGTGATTTAATAACAAAGTTACATTTTAATTATAAAATGGAAAATCACAAAGTTAGTGCTTCAAATATAAATTATATTTTTATTCCTTCATTGGATACTTTTCCTTGTTAATTATAATTATGGATTTAATTATAAATGTTTTATTTTGCCTAATGAATTAAAAGAAATAGATAAAATCAATCATTAAATACTTTTACTACTACAACTATAGCAATCATCAAGTAATATTCGTTATGTATGTACATATATATTTTATACGTATAATATTCGACTATCTAGGTTTCATTTCTAAATAAGAAATACAAGAATTACCTACTGATCTGTTTCACATTCCCACTCCTTCCTCCAATTACCAAAAGTTACCAAGCCTACCTTATCAAGAATCCATAATCTTGGTAACCTTATAGTGAAGCTGCAGACATTTTTTCCTTCTCCCTATCTGCCTATAAACAAGCACGACGCAATAGTTTTCTATCAGCTAGACTATTCGTGTAATTTTTGTAATTGAGATCATACTTTCTTGTTATTTTATGTATCTGAATGTTCTTGTCTTGTACTTATAACAACTTTATATTGTAACTTGAATTTTTACTTGTAAAAGCCCTCTGGGCGTTTGTGTAAATAAATACATAAATTGGTTTACTACATACATGTCAATATTATATCAAGTCAGAGTAAAAAGTGCAGGTACGTCAAAAAAACTATCAAAGCTTCAACGAACAATAAACATAAACGAGTAGAGATGAAAAACGCAAGAGAATATATATTAACAAAAAGCTTGTCAATTTAATTGTACCCAATAATATATCAATTCAGCGGTATTTTTTTTACAAAGCACAACTATGGTTAACATATACATTATGTTTGTGCCATACCTACCCTTTAATATTTTTCTTTGATTTTGAACGTGAAAAATTGTCTCTTGAAAATCCATTTCTGGGAAGTGACAATTGATGATAAATTTAGTGGCAGTGTTTTGGCCCCAGTCGGGACATTCCTTTCTTTCATGTAACCGTAACCCATCTGCTCTATTAGTCACAGTGTTCACACCCCAACTTAATATGTAATAACTTTATCAATGTGATACACATTCTACTCGGCCCCGCGCCTAACGCCAGGGACTCTAAACGCGGGACCACCAATATTCATTACTTTAAATACACAAAAAAAATTTGGTGAGTTACAATCTGTGTGATGATTGGTGTTTATTCCAAATCTGTGTATTTTTTAAAATAATTTGTTTATTTGAATTGTAGGCATAAATGTATTCGAGAAGAACAAAGAGACGCAGTCCATTAAGCTTTAAATGTTTTTACAATATTGTCCCCACCACATGCAATGCCTTTAAATTCGTATATAAGGGGTGGAGGACCAATATTTTCGGGGTCAGATTAAATAATATTCAAACGTGTATACGTCGCGCTCGCTCTGTTTCTATTGGTGTCGCTTTGTTCTTCTCGCCTTAATAAGTGCTATAATTTTAGATATACTGGTGTCAATTTGTTATTTTCACACTTATAACTTTTATTTTTTAATTTATAAAAGATTGTCTTCATTTGCGCGTTTCCGTCTTCCTCATCACACGTGTTCCAGTACCGTTAGCAGTAACAATTGGTTTGCTTCTTTCGCTCGTCTCTTCAACTCGGATCGGTATCCGCTACAACGGATGTTGAGATAATTTGGTCTATGTAGGTTAAGCGGAGTCGTCCTCTGTACTTTGTGCCTTCGCACATGCCTTCCGCAATCTAAAGAAGCAGTTCTTATATTATGACTTATCCATTTGGCTCGCTGTGTTACTTTATTTAGTAAGCATCTAGACTCCCCAGCCCTGCTTAAAGCCTCGTTATTCCCTGCATGTTCCTACTAATGAATCCCCAACATACGCCTATAGCACCACATCTCAAACGCCTCCAGTCGCCCCCATTCTGCCTGCCCGATAGTCCAGGCTTTTTTCAATACAAGAGACAAATTTTGATGCATATGATGTGATTTTGAGATGTGACTAAAAGATAACTGTTATTAATTCGGTTCTCCAATTGGAAAGGTATATTCTTTACTTTTTCTTAGTTTGTTTTTATTTTTAGCTTTTCAAATTGTTAAATATATTAGAAGCTAGAGATATGTTACTAAATTTGCGTACTGATTGACATGTTTAGGTTTTAGACTGATCATTTAACTGTTTATTTATTTTTCATAACAAACATAATTTACAATATCATCACTGGGTTTTACATGGAAGCCTGTAAATACCCAGACTTATATTCTTCTTCATCTATGTTGAGTTGCGAAAAATGTTGGAAAAAAAGTTTTAATACTTGAGAGTCCCTGGCATCTCTAAGTGCGCTTCTCACTAAATGTTACAACAATAAAAAGCTTGTATGAAATATGATTTGTTGGCGGCCATGGTTGGGGGTAATTCGCTAGGGTGCGGTTTCCCATATGGCCGCCACCCCCCGCCCCAGACGATGGATTTGTAACACAAATAAATAATGTACACAGAACAAGCAGCGCTAAATGAATGCGTGGAATTGTGACCGACTTTAGGGTTGAGGGTTCGAGGTTTGGGAAAATACACAGCGGCAGAATGACATCTATCAAGCCCCCCGCAAACTATTGCGAGGCCCGTTGCAAAAGGGTCGTCGGCAATCTATGATCCTAATATCATTATTTTTATTATTAATCAAAAGCTCGTTCCTAGAAATATAATTACTAACTAAAACTAACAAACCATTTCCCCGCAGGGGTAGGCAGAGAGAATCGAACGCCACACCACTCTGTCTTTGCAAACATTCTTTGCCTCTTCTACATTCATGCATCTCCTCATACATACCCGACGATTATTACGACTCCTGACCCGGCCGCTTTCAAGTATTTGAAATATAATTTTATTACAAATATCTATCAAAAGCCACTTGCTGGCTCTTTATTTAACTCCATTTTATACAAAATATAAGAACAAATATTTTTTTGTTATTCAATAGAATTATTATTGATATTATAATTATTCATGAATGTATTTCTTTTCATTAGAATTTTGCTTGTCAGGTACGTTTGATGATTTAAGTAAAAATAAACTTTTAGTTCATCGTAATACGACTTTGTCTTATAAATAGAAAATTTTCAATGTTCACCTCAAATAATAAATTTATGTAATTAAGACGTACAATTCTTAGTAATTCTCCAAAAAGTTTGCGATAAACGAATTTTCGGGCAATTTTTCATCAATGGTATTTAGTGTTTATTTTATGCAATGATTTAAAAAGAGTAAATAACCTTCAATAGTTTTGTTTTGTATCGTCACTTTCAAAAGACTTGATATTTTGGAAATTATAAATCTCCAACCCCCGAATTTCAAAGAATGTAATATGACTTTTCAAAAAATGTTATAAAAAAATCCATACAAAGTTCACTCTACTTTCGACTACTACTACTACCGCTGACCCTACTATAGCTGACCCTCATCCACACCCGATGGTGCATTGGGCACTCTATCAAATTGAAACAACGTTAATTTTATCCTTTATTATATGATAACAAGGTGATCAGTTCGGAGCTTCAGGCACCAGTCCTTCATATTAAATACGTATTAAAGCGAAAAAAAAAACACTTGAATTTATTTAAACCCCCCTGGGAGTCGAACCTGAGACCTCCTGTATGGAAGCCAGATGTGCTAACTACTTCACTAAGGAGACAACATACTGAAATATTTTTCTAAACTCTAATTCGTTATTTTCATATTTGTTTTCTTACTTTTACCCTTTTGTCGCGTTGTCAAAATGTGTATCATATTCGCGGGAGAATTGCGCAACTGCATATGAATTCATAACTAAATGGAACATAAAACATTTATAAATATTTGTTGGTAGTATTTTGTTATTTAGGGTAGGCTTTCCTCCCCTCCTGTGGCTCCCTTCTACCCCCTTCCCCCTGCGTAACGGTCGCAGGGAGGGGGTCAAATCCAAGCTGATGTAATGCATTACATATAGGTACTTTTACTTTGTATAGATGAGGCTTAAATATTTTGATATGTTATTCAATATAGCAGTTTCACGTCATCTGTATAAATTTTCCAATTTTTTGTTTTCAACGTATTACAAATGGTAGTTACACATTCATAGTAACACATAGTTGATAGAGATATAAAAAAATGTAAATGAATCATTAAAAATCTTTGAAATTATATTTAAACAATATATTTTGATAACGGATTGCTTAGGTTTAAAAATTAGCATGAAATTTAACTTTTGGTATATAAACACATAAACATACATATTAAATTAAATAAAATTGCTTTCCAGATCCTGTAGATTGTTTTTAGTATCTTTACAAAACCAATCGTTACTACTCTTTTTTTAATACGAAAAAAAACTCAATATAACTAAGATAAACGCATCAACTTATATTTATTGTGTTAATCATTGATTATTTTTTAAAAATACAGGCATGAAGGAATTGAATACATATCACACTCTCCTTATCATTCATCGTTCATTTTGTGTAATACCACAAAAAACACTACTTCCAATGTTTTTTAAAATTGTTATTACACAATGTTAACTATGAATGATAAGGAGAGTGTTATACAATATAAGCATGCCACAAAATTAACTATACTTTTTTTATAACCCTTGTGCATAGGGCACTGCATCAAATTGACGCAGTGTTATCTTGATCATTACTTTCATGAAGGCAAGGTGATCACTCTTGCGCTTCAGGAACCAGTCCAGGGTAATATTAAATAAATATTACAGTGTTAAATCACTAATATTTATTTTCACCTCCCCTCCTGGGAATCGAACCCGGGACCTCCAGCACGGTAGCTAAACACGCTAACCATTACACCACGGAGGCGAACTATACTTTTAATATACCAAACAAATATTTAGTCTGTCCAAATGCTTGTTCACAAAACTGGAATACCTACACTTACGCACGTCGCACACGCATACGATTTATTTATTATAAACCCAGTTTAAAACATGTTAACGCACTGCAAACATTAAACACAAAATCTCCCCTGTACGAAATAAACTGCGGAGAAAATTTATGAGCTCGGTTGCGCACTATTGTGCTAGAGCCCCGAATTTGTTGCAATAATTTATAAAAATATTTATTTGTAATTTATGGCGTTTGAACACGACGCGGAGGAAACAAAACGGGAGACATGGAATTGTTACACTCGGGTGAAAAAAATCGGCGGCCGTAGAAAATTATTCCCCATTCATCCCGGCGCATTTGCATTTTTTTCGGTCGAGTTTGATGTCTCAATATTATTTTTGGTGCACAATGCCCGCAGTTTGCTATTCGCCATGCCCTGGCTATCAAATGGCATCATCAGCTGCGGGGTGTTTGTAGCGCGCGCAGCTTCTACCTACAATTTAGCTTTCAATGTTGACTTTTTCAATTTTAAAGCGTATGATTTGTGTTTGATGCAATTGTATAAAAAGGTAGCTGCTTTGTATTTCACGTACATTTTTTAAACCTTGTTTTTATAAAAGATACATCCTAATATTAAAAAATAACTATTCAGAATATGCTTATAGCTTACTTACTCTATTATGCATTAATAATGAAAATTGCATTCTTAAGAAAAGTTGTTTTTTTAAGACGCAAATTTTTCATGTAATTTTCCATATGACTTATTTAAGAAGAACGTAACGAATGTTTTTTCTTATCTGATTTCCGCTATTTACATTTATTATTATACCTGCCTGCATGTAACATGCCTTTTTATTATATTTAAAATATTTTTTATCGTTTTTTGATTTTTGGAGAGTTTAACGATATGAGGTGCTGGACACATAGCAGGAAGGATAAAATTTCCAAGTGAATGTCCTTGTTAAACTCAAGATTAGGAAGCAAGGGGGAGTTAAAAAGTACATGATCGGCAGTTTTATCTCCCATTGAAAATATATAACAAAAACATTTAATTAATAGTGGCCATCTAAATCATAATAAAAAACGTTGTTTGTGGCATGTAACACTCAATTTCGGGTGGTTTGTCAAAAAAATGGATTTTGTCATTTACGTGAGGCATTTTTTTTTTGTTAAAATAATATATTGGCTCAAAATAAATAAAACGATTCGGAGTAATTGTAAACCCTTTCATTAATTGATTCGGCAGTCACTTTGTAGTAAAATCGTTTCATTTTAAAATAATGTTTTATATAGTAAATACCACTATTTCTTAAAATCTATTGTGCCCCGTATTTCGATGCATTCCGCAACATTTTCAAAGAAAATCATGGGTAATGCATCAAATATCACTCTAGATTTTATGAAATAGTGGTATTTACTGAGATAAACTTAAATTAAAAATAATTGCAAATCAATTAAATTTTATTTGATTCATCAATAATAAATATAATATATAGGTTTAATTGTAGCATTTTAATTTTAAATCAAAGACGATTTTTTTCATATTAATATATGAATACATATGTATGTAGGATAGTAGCGTCTAAAATATGTATGTCAATTTTTAAAAGAAATTCGTACAATAATATCAAAAATGTTTTGATTTGCACAAACATAGGGTGTGCTGAACACATCAGAAAAACTCTCACCCCACTTTCCGAAGCCAACAGCGCACATTGACACAAAACACATTTCAGCCACCCAATACTCAATATTAGCAGAACTT
The DNA here is from genome assembly GCF_059751285.1 of Brachycentrus maculatus. Lineage (NCBI taxonomy): Eukaryota > Metazoa > Arthropoda > Insecta > Trichoptera > Brachycentridae > Brachycentrus > Brachycentrus maculatus. Next base: position 3,675,855 of record NW_028280793.1, read on the forward strand.
TGTAAATATTTGCTCGCCACAATCATTGTACCTATTTTCATTATAGCAATCAGCGGATTATCCGAAATGGCCGCACAAAAGAGTAATCTTCAGCACTCTCGTGCATAGCCAATACGAGACTTCACAATGGCAGCTTGCACATTTCAATAAGCGCCTGCAATTGTTAATATTTCGTACACACAACAAATAGCATATATATAAAGCCAAGCCAAGCCATGGTTTGCAAGATGGCGGTGCAAAGGATGACCGCTGTCTTTTTCTTCAAAACATAAGAAGATTAGGTCAATGGAAGGGGAAATTCATCCGGGCGTAAGAAAATAAAGACGTTATTATGACAAAACTTTTTTCACAATACTATTTACGTTTTCAATCAGTGTCTGGTGATGGACACAAAGGGTTTGTTTTTATTTTACCGCTTATTTTTTGGATTATAGCCAAATGGCTGAGGATTTTGAGTGCCGAAATGGCAATTAGCGAAACTTGGGTGGTATGGCGGCTTTTCTTATCCCAGTCCGTTGTAAAGATGCTCTACCAGGGAGACTAGCACTTATGTAAATAAATGTTTCAGTTATAATATAGGAAAGCTTGACGACAAGTTTAAATTACCATTTTTGTTTTTTGTCCTTATTTGGAAAACACACATCGTTATAATAAGTTTAATTTGAAATAATGAATTTAATTGTTTTACAAAAAATAAATATATTTTTTTGAAATAAAGAGGTCTGAAATATAAATATGAGAAAAAATAATAATCATCATAAATTTATAAGCAATATATGAATATGGTATAGTATCAATAAATATATTATCATGTAATCACACGATAAACATGAGGTTTATTGAAGTAACTTTTTTGAAGCGCCCTTATTGTATCATTTTACGAAAATGGCCCAACATAAATTATCCAAAATAATAATAATTTTTATTATTTTATTAACTCTCAAATACAGTTCATCTGCAGATGGTGGTATTTTATGATACTGTTAAATCTCGACATTTATTAAAAGGATTCTTTATAGAGATTGGGCGGATTTTCTCGCGCTGCAAGCTACTCTCATATATTTTATATTATAATTTTTCAATCTAAATTTCGCTAAAGCTCAGAACCTAGATGTTTTTCGAACTATTCGAACGCATGTCAATTCTTTCTCTTTAACATAATAATCAACGACAATAATTAGAAATTTTGAATTTCATTTCCATAATCTCCTCTTCCCAAATTAAACCACAATAAAGCACCCTTGAGATAGTATTTTACGAAAATGGCGCTTTATAAATTATAATATTATACCTTCAATGTGAAATGTCGATGTCACAAACTTTGATGAAACCCTGCAAAGCTCGTCTTAGGTGGTTTGTCGGCAGCCCTTTTCAAGTAAAGCGAAGATAGGGTAAGCAGCTAGTGACAATGACACCCCCAGGGTGACCATAATAGGTTCCAGAGGAGACGGATTCGGTACACCGAGACAAGACACTGGCAGTAGAGGATGGTGGCCGACACTTATTAGCTGCGCCCGTCAACACTGCCATTATTCCGTCACTTTTCAATTAAAATTGAAAACGATCTGTAAGTCAGATGACTTGCGACGAATACAAAAGGATATTCGCTTTCTTTTTGACTTGGTATAATATCTAAGTCGAGCATTGATGACAGTCCTTAGACATCTATTTCAAAAGTAATAATCACAATATGTAGGATTTTATTTTAAATTATTTTGTATTTTTGTTGTATGGAAACTTAACCATAAGATTTTGTCTGAATGTAAAATGTTATTTTTTATTTGTTTATTTATTGTGACTTTCCAGTCAAATCGACAATACTATACATTCATTTAAATCTTGATATTTTTATCTCCAAATTTTAAAAAAGGTAAAGTATATATATAAAAAATATATTACAAACACCTAGACCAATCGAAGATGAATATTTCTTGAATTTCAATTGGCAGGAATCGAACCCACAACGCCAGTTTTGCAGTCGAGCGTCTATCCGACTACGCTACGGTGCATGTCACGTAATTGTGGATTTTTCAATTCACCTGATGAAGTAATAGTAGATTTTTAAAAAATTTTGATGGCGAGAAAAGTTAAATTTGATTAAATTACTTTTGTTTAGTCATATATGTTTCTATTTATACTAACATTTCTATAAGTTACTTTTAATTTGAATATTCATTACTTTATTTTCATTCATTTATATTTTAGCTAAGAGTAGCCACTATTCTAAAACCAGCACTGGCGTTAGCATAATGATAGACGTTATTCATTTACCGTAAAATTCACAAACTTGAGAACACCAATAATATGTCATAGATAAAGAAAATCATCCCCTTTGAGTATCCGATTCGCCGATGCACCACACAAGTATACTAACATAACTCCACACATCTCAACCGTCACATAACATTCACAACATTCCTGAAAATAATATTATAACGAAATTCGTCCCCGCCACATCTGTACTGGGTGGTGAGATTTACTGTCCATATCGTCTCTTTTTAAATACTCACTGTTTAAGTTTAAATTCTCACTCGTAAAGTTTAGATCGTGTCATTGATAGAGCTTTTTCGAGTATGAGATCCAATCATTTTTGATACTTAAATTGTATGTCTACATGTGTAACAACTGCATTTATTTATTTAGGCGTATCGTAAACATAATATAATTTACAAATTAAATATGCTTATGGAAACTTAAGTTATTAATTGGATAATTTAAAAATGGAGAAAAATAATTAAGACATTTCTAGATTTATATTATCCACTGACACTTCGTAATGGAATTGCATTTTTAATATATTATTAGATTAAAACCAATATTTTTAGCTTTTCCACTTTATTCTTATTTGACCAGCGACCGGGTTTCGTCGTTACCGACATCATCAGACCAGTCTGATGATGTCGGTAACGACGAAACCCGGTCGCTGGTCAAATAAAAATAAAGTGAATAAGCTAAAAATATTGGTTTTAATCTAATAATATATTAATACATTTCTCTCACCGTTAGCAAGATTTAAGCTACAACAGCCACGAAGAATCTCTTTAATTCATATTTAAATCATCTATATTAAAATATCCTTTCAATTTTAATATTATATGTGTTGCAATGTGGTCAATCAGCAGTAAATTTTACACATTATTTTAAATAAGAACTAATTTTTGTAAACCAATAAAAATAAGTTTATAAATTCTATTAATTCTTTAATTTCAGCATATTGTATACCTACATGAATGAACAGCATTTCCTGTTATTATTTATATAAATCGAAATATTTACAAATCTGTTGACTTCATTATTAACTGTTGCATAAGCATGATGAAATAGCATTCTATTAGAATGAATAATCGTATTTTTTTACAGAAACAATAAAAGTGGATATCAATAAAATGAACTAAAAACATTTCCACCATCTTAATATGTATCAAAATTTTGGGATTGTACATATAATTACTATCGAACTATCGATTCAATGGCAGTGCAAACGTTGTGAAAATTGAGCATATTATCATGTAGGTACCTACTTGCATATATTGTCAAAAAATCTATTTTACTATTTACTTTATAACTATTGACCGAAGACACTTTTGAGTATTGTACACAATTGAATAGAACATGCAATAGGTATATCCAGTAATAATATTCTCGAGTACAAGTTGTGTTTAAGGATATCATGTCCAGTGTCCTCAGTCCTCAGTCCACAGGTAGAGTGTTTAGTGCTCAGCTAAATGTATCACGCTAGATTTGAGGGGATGGGGGGTAAACTCATGCGTGTCTAATTAGGACACGTTGCCACCCAAATTGTGTACGAGTTTAGACCAGAGCGGGTAGGTACCGCGTTGCCCTGTTTTGTGTGTCGCCGCCTTCGGGCATTCATGCCAACGGCAAACTTCGCCGAGAGGGGATCGCATAATGGAGGGCATTATGGATTAGCGCAGATATCTATATTCCTGTATTCCATATTCCACAACAGAATTCGTCATAGTCATAGAGACATTCAGGATATGGGTCACAAATCAAAACTAACGTGGCGGCGGGTCACGGATAGTCACGTTCTCGCCACTTTTACGAGCGACCGTATTTTTGGTTGATTTATGCAGCGCATTCATCGCGGGAAGAGATTTGACGTAGCGTACACTAAATTTTTAATTTACCTCTACGGAGTGTTTAATTTATGAGTGGAATATTTAGATGTACATATTTATATGTTAGAATAATGGTAACGCGCTTTACCGATCACAATTTTGATTTAACCCATCCGCATATCAGTTTATTTTTAATATGGATGCAAATTCTGATCACTATATATATATATATATAATAATAATAAAACCCTTATCCGCTCCCCAATGGTGCATAGGGCACTGCGTCATATAAACGCAGTGTTATCTTGATCGTTTACACATGAAGGAAAGGTGATCAGCCCTCCGCTTCAGGTACCAGTCCAGGGTAATATTGAATAAATATGACAGTGAAAAAATCACTTATATTTATTTTACCCCCCTTGGGAATCGAACCCGGGACCTCCAGAACGGTAGCCGAGCGTGCTGACCATTACACTACGGAGGCGGACAATATGGATAAGAATAAACTAAATTAATGTATCCCCGAAAGTAAAAAAGTAGCCCCACCCGGAGGAGAGGTGACATGGTTTGTCAAACAATGACGCGCTAATATTTTGCACCTGATAAAACGGGAACAAACATAGAAATAACCTTTAAATGCAGAAAAAGGTAGCACGCACTAAACAGATTGATTTTTGAAGCATAAATCAGTCCAACTTATCATAACGCTCACGTGTGAAACCTCAAAGGAGTTCAAATTCAACCGAGTTATAATGATAAACTGTCTCAAAAATTATAAATATTACTGTATTACCAATAAATATGGTATATATAACTATTACGCACGTATTTTATCGAATGTTTAGATATATATTTTGAGAAATGCGATAAAATGTGACAAGAAAAGTTGAAAAAATAACTCTGTAACGCATTACGCCTGGGGTGTAAAGTTTCGTATTTTGACTGATTTTAGTTAATACTTTAATCAAAAGGATAACTCTATCCTTACAGGGATATCTTTGGTCAAATGCCCTTAATAAATTTATATGAAAATAGTAAGAAATAACGTATTACCAAAAGTTTTCTTTATTGATTTGTAGAAATCACACGAAAGTATATTTTTTATTTAAACTACCCCGGATGGAGGTGCTTAAACCGCAGCTGATACGCGAATTTGAAATATTCTTAGCCGCTAAGATATGTCTGCTGGTATGCCGATGGGTTAATTTATGAGTGGAATATTTATATGTTAGAATAATGGTAACACGCTTTACCGATCACTATTTTGATTTAAACTTTATCCATTTCGATTTTTTCTTTTCTAGAATCCATTAAATTCGGTCCCTTGTTCGCTTCAACCCTTGTAAATCTTCTCCAATCGGAGTAAAAGTAAGACGTTGATTTATCTAATTGTTATTTTGCGATTTTAAGATAAGTCAAGAGCTAGATGGAGCATTGGTATCGCCTTAAAACTGGGCGGTATCTCCTCTCGGAGCGGAGACAAATGGCGGTTTTCACAGAAAGCGCGCGAAACACAGAAAGCTCATTTATCGGGGTACGCCCTCTTGGCTCATTGGGTGCCGAGTGAATTATTGCTTTTGTTTTGGGTGCTGTGGAGGGTGCATCGTGACGTCTGCATTGCTTTGTATCGATACTCTTTTTTACCGACTATGCCGCGGCCCGACGTTACTCTGGCGTCTTTCAATTCATGAAAATATTATACTAAGCCTATGTGCTGATTTTCTTTTCTTTAACGAAAAAGGTCTAACGATTTTAAACTTAATATATGTCATTTTATTATTATATGATCGAAATAAAGAATCTAAATACGTAGTTGATTTGTGTGTGCCTTTTGCAATCAGCATTCAAATGTACTTGTATCGGTACCTGCATATGACAATAAAAATTAACGTCTTGTATTTCACCTAATCTATATCGCTTATGTGCGAATGTAGGATAGTAAGGGTGGGGAAAGCAGATATTTTTTTAAATCAACACAAGCACCTAGACCAATTAGAAATAAATATTTCTTGAGTTCATTTTGCTATTGGCGGGAAACGATATACTCGAAATAAAACAAATGGTGAGATTTTAAAACTCTTATAGTGCAACATACTTCTTAGAAAAAAGGGCTTAATGTTTTTCCTGAAACTTTATATGGATAAACTAATTGATTTACAAATGTTTCAAAAATAGTATTTATACATCTTTGATTTAATATTTCTTTATCATTTTTATATTACGTTCTTATTTATATTGTATGTTATATAATGGATATGCCATATAAACCATAGAGGTTTGCACACTTCACTTCAAGGATTGAAATAAAGATACAAAAATAAATACATGCAGTAATTTTTGTATAAAACTTATTGACGAAAATTTCAAAGGAAAAACTAATTCATTTGTATAAATTGTGTATTTAAATAAAAATTCTGTATCAAGATGGTAATTACAATAACATTTTTCTGATGAGTATAAGACAAAAGTATAAACCTGTTAGTCCACTTGACTACCGAACACTATTCTGAATCAACCTATAAAGAAACCGCCCTTATAGATGCCAGGGTGCTCCGAAGGGTGTCCGGGTGGTCTGCTATCTAAAACTATCAATTGCTCCTCTTAAACCCTCGTATCGACAAAGCAAATCGAATGAGGAAATTCATCAAAAATGCTAATCATACCCAAGACAAAATTGTAATGAAACGTTCCTGAAGATTCCTTTTTCAACAGATCATTTTTGCTCAGTTTATTTTTGACTTGTTGCAGTCCAGGGTTTAGACTTAAAGAGCTTTTATTTAGAGAGCCTTATCGATTCCTTGTTTACACAAACAGCGTCCTAAGCGATCCGCCATTGTGCAGAAAAGGTTGCGGCGAATCTCAAAGGAATGCGCGCATGAGTTGCCGAGCGTGGATGTGTTGTTGCAGCGTGCTGTAGACTGTTATTTTAGAATTTAGGATACTTCCCGTGTTACGCGGACCCTGTTTTACTAGGAAAGCATGATGCGACAGAAGACGAGCGAACCTGTGTGAAGTATATACAATATAATCCAGGCGAATTAGACGTCAACCTCAAAAACAAAACAAATCAAAATCAAATATTATTTATCCTACGATAATATAACAGTTGGTCTTAAAAGTTTATAGTCTAACATAGTAAAACATTTTTTGGTAAAAAATCTATTTTTTTCTTCAATATCAAGCCTTCGAGGGCGATACAACGATTATAGCGGTCATACAAATTTTCGATACCATTTTCAAAGCACAATTTCTCTTTAGCGTTAAAATATGCCTCTGTTTCTGCGATAACCTCTTCATCAGGGCTGAATTTCTTCCCTGAAAGAATTCTTTTGAGTTCTGCAAATAGTAAAAAAACAAATTATTGTATCTAGTAATTCCGTGAGGTTTTCCATTGTATGCAGCTAATTCAATTTGTTTGAGCGGTCCAATTCTTGCAAAACCATTTTTTAGCTAGATGACGATGCTTAATTTCGCCTGTGTCATTTTATATGACACCGCTAATGTTGGTTACACAATAGTAATTCAGCAAATTGAATCGAAATATTTCCCATTGGTTACATTGTAAGTCTGTTTGGTTCTCCATTAGAGAATGACAATGGAAGATCGCACATATACAGGATGTATATATAATATTTTGCACCTTTTAACAGTCGAGAGCTGAACTAGGATTTTATATACGAGTCTTCCAAAAATCATCGATAAATGGACGTGTTCAATAAAAATCAGTAGTATTATGGCATTCCCTGGTTCCTATTTACCATACAAAACTTACTCTTTATTAGAGAGAGATATATAAAAATTATATATTTCAAAAGTAATATTTTCTTAAAATTCCTGTAAATTCTATCCAGTAAGTAAATAAATGTATAAAATGAGAATTTTTTTTAAATGTAAACACGTTTTAAAAAAAACAGAATAACCAACGAAGTCTTTATTTTATTAACTTGTCTCCAAGTAGGATGGGAAAATTAGATTTAAAAAATCAACACAAACACCCAGACCAAATGGAAATAAATATATCTTGAGTTCATTTCGTAATTGACGGAAATCGAGCCCGCAACGCATGTTTCGTACTCGAGCGTCCGCCCAATAACAGCATTAGTTAAATATTCATATAGTTCATCTAATTTATTAATTATTCATCTTCTATTTTAAAAAGAATGATAAATTATAAAAAATAAAATTTTTGAAAAACACCAGAAAAAAATACTAAATCAACATGATAATGATAGATGTCTCAGAAAAAATTAATGCTTACTACTGGATTCAAACCCTGAAAAATTACTTTCTGTTATTATCATACGTTTCTTCTTTTTTGCTATTTCCATAGCATCATCTTGTACTATTCTTAGTGCAAGAAGTTCTTGGACTTGAATTATATTAAGGTAAGCTTAAATATTGAAATGGGCCCTTGAGATGATTTTTCGCGAAAACGGCGCTATATAAATTAGCCATCATTATTAAAATAACTTTGAACATATTCGAATTAAGTTTTTTAAAGCGTGAATAAAACATGAAATTCTTAATATGAAATAATGTTTTTCCATATTGCAACTAAAAGAAAAAAAAATTCAAAAAAAATCAGAAATCTGGATACGGCCCTTGTGACGAAATGGAGATGTTCCAATATTTTCTCTCTCCAAGTGTTAATTTGCCGACCATTGCAAGACGAGAGTATGAAACAAGAGTCATGTTCCTGTCTCGTATTAATGTAGGCTCTATTCACGATTTGTATTAACAGATTATAATAGAATTACCGCCCATCAACAATGAATATAATAAATGGCCAATATTCATAAAACCCACAGGAAAGGGACTTATTCCCCACAAAAGAATGCGATACAAAAAGGACATACATGTCGTTTTGAAAAAAAAATACATAAATAGATTAAAACCAAAATAAAAATGTGTTTTCTTCTTAAAAATATTTACTGAATAAATTTATCTAAAACTCTATTATATTTTCCAGTTTTCGTTTTGTTTCAGTGCCCTTAAAAATATACTTTTAAAATGTAATAAAAAGTTAAATATTTGTATTTTATTATACATATAAATATGTATTTCAATTTTATACTATATTCGTAGGCCTACCATATGCAGCCCGTTATTAAAAATATAAATTAATTTGTGGTAGAGTGGTTTCAAAGCTATAAACAATCAATTGACCTCATTAATCACAGAACCATAAGCCAACTCAGCTGGTAATATTTCGTCTGCAATGTGTGGCTAAAAGTTTACCAACTGAGTTTGTACGTTTTCTTATGCATAATTCCCTGAAAATGCTTATCTGAATTTTATTTTAGAATAACTTCAATAAAAAAAGTAAAGTTTATAATTCCAGGTATATTAAATTTTAATCTCCAATTTTAGCTATATCCCACACAGAAGCGTCCTTGATTGACACCCTCGAGGTAGCTACAAAATAATAGGACTTTATACATTATCCAAAATTAGTAGTGTTAATATTCCTGTTATATAAGTTTTTTTATTGATTTTTGGTATAGTATAGTAATAATAATAATTTTGGATGACTTATATAGCGCCATTTTCGTAAAAAAAATCTACCTCAAGGGCGCTTATACAGATATGGATTGTGATATGAAAATGATAATGAGAGATATAAAAAAAATTAAAGAAAAAGTCATTGTTTTATTATGGATTAGGTATTAACAACATATATATTCCCCTTTGCTGGGATACCCAAGTATGATCAGCTGAATTTCGTGTTTGTCGTCTTTTCAATGCAAAATATATCTCAATCGCAACTCTGAAACTAAACACGAAGGTCTTCCTTTCAATCGATCGGAACGAATTGGCGATATTATTTGATTTTGTATTTTTCCCGACACAATGCCTTTTCGGTACATTTATTTATTTATGACATTAGATTTCATTATGGTTTTTGACGCCTCTATTTGTGGTGTGACATCGGAGCGGTGAGGTTCGCGGTGCGGCCGAGTAATTCCGTTCTCCGACTCAACACCACTGAAAAAAAATATTATTGTTTTTTATATTACTTTTTATTTTATGTATTTAATATGATTATAATAATATTAATATTTAATTCATTTACTAGACTTTTCTACTTATAACATATCTCATACATCCGTAGTTACGCTGTGCTTCTCCAAAAAAGACACTTATCTCTTGTGCTTAGAGAGGGACATATAATTGTTGTTTATTGTTTGTATTTCATTAATGATTTAATAGTATTTTTTTGTATAATAGGCATTTAAAATGTATTGTTATTTTAAAGTTCTAACAGTTTTTTAAGTAAAAATCCTTTCTAATTTCCCTCTTTATCTATGAAAAGTTTTTTTGCGAATATAATAATAATAACTTTAAAAATATCTATAACCCATCATTTTAAATGACAAGGTGTAGATAATTTATCGACAACAAAACGTATTTTTTATTTTGTTAAAAATCACACATCTGTATAGTGAAATAATTTACAAATGGATACACGTTACATGTAATAAAAATAAATATTTTATTCATGTTATATACACAAATACTTCCAATTCACATTATTTTCAATCTAGCTTTAGTGGATTACATTTGAAAATATGAATCAATTTATTATTGAGTGAGGAATCAAACAACTCACAATCCTCAGATCGGAACTCAACGATACTGTCTCAGGGTTGCAACATGGCTCAAAATGTCAATATATATATTTTTGTAATTTATATATTTTAATTGAATGCATTTTTAATATTAAGACATATAAAAATACTGAAAAATCATTCCAGCAATAAAAACAACGTGTTATTTATAAGTACTTATAACATGTGTTTTTGCAGTAAGTTTATTAATTCAGTGTGGGTAATGGAATAGCTTGAATCTGGGAAACATCTGCTATATGAAAATGTAAAATTGGGAGTGTATAGTGCTAAATAATGACATTATACTCGTACACACGTTCACACACTGTTAAGCCAACACGACACACAAATGGCAGCCAATGAAAAGGTTTCACGTCTCTATTATTCAAAATATTTTTATTTTTAACACATTTTTCTGTGTAGTGTTTATTCAACGGAGCCAGAGATTTCCAAACGACATTTCGTAGGAACGGAATTCGGAAACGTATTTTCACAAGCACCCTGCTAACTTTCAGTATTTTAGAAAAAAATCAACAAATATATTAATGTAGATTTCCGTTAAAGACAAAGTATATTAAAATATGTATTTTGGTAAAACTAGATGCAAATTAAAAATATACTTTAGAAAATGATAGATGTCCGAATGGTGAAATAAGTTAATAATGCAAAGCCGAGATAAGGATTATCGATAAAAATATAAATGTATGTTAAGACGGTTTGGACATGTGGAACGAATGAATAAGGAAAGAATTAAAAGTGGTATGTACCTTCTTATAAATCAAGTGAAACATAAATTAAAAATGCATCTCATATTTAAGGTGTCATGTAAAATGGCGCTTATATTAGGTATATAACAATTTCCAAACGATTTTTTTTTAATAACTCAATGTAATCCGGTAGTTTAAAGTAACCCAGATTAAGGGGATATTTGCAAAGACAGAACTCATTCGCCGGCCAACCGTTGAAGGGGTGCACGTCTTTTCACGACTGATTTTTAAAAAAAAATGTATACTGGATATTTTTTTCTTTTTTAGAATATACACAGAAAAAAACATTTTCCTATACTTTTTTAAATCCATATCATTCAAAACTTTCTTTTCCAAACCATTTTTGTAATTATTTCGAAGAAACTTATTTTTTCATTACCAAAATAGTGTTTTAAGAAAAAAAATCTAGTTAATCGTCACATGAGTTTAGAGAAAAATGAGTTGCGACTTATCGAATACTGGGCCTTAATTGTAATAAAAAGTTTATTTTATAAGTTTGTTGGTGCCTTTAGAAAAAATTGTAATTATTTCGATTTGTATATAACTACATAGTAATTATTACACAAGTAATTTTGATGATTTAAATACTCTACCTCTATTATTAATATGTGAGTATTTTAAGGAACTCGTGTCAATTCATATAGGAGGAATCGTTTTGGGCGTGGGCTACATAAATATACAAATTCAATGACAAATAATATGATTGTACTGAATTTAAGCAATACTGTAAAAGGTACAGTTTGAAAGAGGTTTGTGTAATCGTGGCAACTAAGAACTTAGCCGCCATGTGCGCAGTAGTAAGGGGTGGTGATTTTTCTTTGTTTCCGCTTCCTGTAGAGCCCTGTCTATATTTATTGTACGAAGTGCTACCGAATAATGGAGATCAATAGAGCGGCATGAACTAAGGGTAGGAATACATACGTACTAAGCTATTTTCTTCTTGAAACAAATCGCTAAAGCTAATCGAAACATCCAATGATTCCCTTGAACATTTTAACTAATTCATGGTTACAATAAAAATATTTATGGACTTTTCCATTTTCACCATTATCATGTATTTTGATATCATAAAAAACACATGAGGGGTGTTCGAAGTCTTTGTAGATCGTCAGATTAAATCAATTTTAAATAATTTCCATAAAAATACGTATTTTTCAATATTTTTTTCAGATACTTTGTGGCATATTTTATAAAATAAAACTAGAACTTAGTTTTTTTCCACTTTCATTATTGGTAGGTACTTTTCTTTAACCGGTTTCTGTCCATCCCTGAAGATGACAAAGTTTTTGTCGTAAGGTCGTACGCCCCGTAAATGCCCAGACTTCCATATTTTTCTACATCGTTGTTGAGGTGTCAAAAAATGCAATAATGTATTTTAATTTTACATTTAAAATGTGGCTCACATCAAGTTTGTATGAAATTTAACTATCCGAAAAATTTCATCTAACTAAAATCTGGCAAATTCAAAGAAATACTATTACTATAATTAGGCATAAAAAGTCATCGATATATGAATGTTTGCCGTGGGAAACCACATACAAGTTTGTGAAAAAAGGTAACTCATTTTTATTAATTGATAACAAGTTTAAAAATGCAACCCTTTGCTAAATGCGTTGAAAAAATCATGAGTCGCGTATTCGCCCTTGACGGAAAACTGTTCGGGGCGGAGCCATGGAATCTGGAGAAAACAATGGGATATTGAGATCCCATATCACGTACCCTCCGCAACAGATGATGAACGAAGGTTTATTATTTTGTTTTCCTTGACGAACTCCCACACGAACGTACAGTCATTCTAAATGGAATCAAAATATTTTTATAGGTGTCTAACTTTATATGAAACATGTATCTTTCTTCCCTTTTTTATAAATGTAGATGGAAGTGTAATAAGCATGTTAGGGCTTACGATCTGACACTATCCATAGGGCATTATCTTTAAAATGAATAATCCAGTGACCGAAATAAAAAATAATTTTAATATTGTTAGAAATCAAAATAATATCAACGATACTTGTGCATTCCTGTTTAGTTCACGAATGAAAATTTTATTCGGTTTGCATTGAATTCTATATTGTAGGAAATTTAAAAAAATACAAAGGCATTTATTTTTTTAAGTAAATTTGTATTCCCATTTATGAGTGGGTAGTTAAGAAAAAAGTCATGGATTAAAAAAAGATTAAGACATGTTATTTTCAATAGACAATAAATAAAATAATTAAAAATTTGATTGAATATAAAAAAATAGATGACATTGTTTATTAGGATTGTAACCTAGTAAAATAAGTAAAAGATGTGTTACGTAATAATATTTAGTAAAAAAGTCAACATATTTTTTCTTTTCATAATCATAGTTATAAAATTAATATAATCTCAATTATTTTACTTTGTATTTTATTAAAAGTATGTTAAACGATCAATATAACACTCAATTTTATTTTCATACTGTTTATTTTTGTTGCCTCGATTTGCATTCAATGGTGCATAGGGTACCGTATCATATATATTTCAAAGGAGACAACGTAAGTGAACGACATTATAACTGTGTGGGACATGAAATGGACGAGGAATAGTATGAAAAGGAAAATTGCAGCAACAGCTAGGGTATTCGGGGTGGCATACGCGTACTCAGCGAGATTTGGGAAAATCATAAAACTATTTCAAATTTTGTGAATTTTATTTATTTATTTGTTTAATTAAAATATTATAAGATCTTCGATTGGGTTTGCTGTATCCTCGGTGTCTGTTTCTCAGTCGATATGCCGAAATATTTATATTCCTAAATGAATTCAACCATTTTTCTTCGTCCCTTTGTACAAGTCACAGAAACCCCAAAATGTTTTTATAAAGTCGTGTCGCCGTGCGCAAAATTGACCAAAACACATTAAACGGCCCGGGTGCCAAAATGAGCACTATCGCAAAGTAATTTAAGGGCTACTTTGCCCGATCGGCGAGGAAAGGTTTTTTGCCCCTAACAAAATAGCCGAAATTGATAGACGTCAAACGTCAAGACGCAATGTCGGCTCCTTTAATTCCTTTCAATAAATAAAGATGTCGGTAAGTGTCGGTCTGTGGATGACAAGGCGGCCTTCCCACAGAAAGCGCATTCAATAGAAGGAAGAGAATAAATTATCCTGTCTTTTGGGACCTTTTTTGATAGTTTTGGCAAATGTTTAGTTTTCATTCGGCCACGCCCAGTGATATGGGTGAGCACTGTGAGCACAGTCCCCTGCATTTTTGGCAAAGGAATCTCGGATTTGCGACAGAGTGACTTAAGATATCTTTTGGTTTGTTTGTCTGCGGTGAGTTAGGTCATCTCGCGTCTGGGACGGGTGCTGTTATTTTTATTTTTTCTTTTATTATTCTATTGGTATATTTTGACCGTGCTGTTTTATTATTTTGCACAAAAGGTCTGTCCGTGTGAGCTGCCGATGCCGACGCCGCTAATGACGACTTCATCTAGGAAGCAGTTTCCTCTTTGAATCCCAGGAGACCAATAAGTAGCTTGGTACTAACTTGGTTATTACCAAGTCGCTTTTTGCTCTGCAGGTAATGGAGAAGCATTTTCAAGATTATACGTTTCAAACTGTCTTACACGAACATTTTGTACCGGTTTTGAAAGTACTTATATTATTTATATATCTTATATAGATGTAAGTATTGACGTCGAACGACCTTAAACAATTTTTAAAAACCTTAAAAATCTAATTTTTCTATCATTTTTCTACCAATACAAGACTCTCCACATGCAGAAAAGGATTCGTTACCGCTTAAAGCATACCTACTTTTAAGATTGTACATATGTATGTTAATTATGAAGTATTTAAAATAATTGAAAGTATCACAAATATATCGAAAACGTTAACAGTATACGGAAGGATATAATACCATTGCATATACACAGGTTTCAAGAATTAATGCAACATGGATGTTCAATAATGGACAGAATGGTGATTGTAACACAAGTGTAAAGTGATCACTTAAGCCAACCAAATGCCAGGTCGTAAGCCCTGGGATGCTCAGACATTTTCTTTGGTATAAAAACGATAGTTGCTTCGTCTCAAGTTGAAAGACCTATAATATACAATACACAGAGGTGTGCTTTCTATATAGGCAGAAAAGCAGTGCCTATCCTGGATTACTCGAGTTCCATTTAGAAATACGACCAGTGCCTACTATGCCTTATCCTTGCCTAACCCTACTGCCTACCTAAATCAAAAACTCTATGCACGCCACTGACAATAAATACCTGTGATTATTTCAATTGAGATTGTTGTACATACTGGCTTTTTGGTTTCTCACTGTCAGTAAAGTTAGCTTATAAGAAAGCATAGCTATTGTAGTTAAATTCTGCATTATTTAAAATAGTAGGAAACATCCTACTAATTGAAGAATTTCCAATAAAGGAGCATGCAAGACTATTCATTATCTATACAAAAGACTTCAGTAGTTAGCACGCATTATCCCAAACTGTGAGGAGTAATTATCCTTCTGATCTGTCTCGCTCCCGTCACGCACAGTGGCGCAGCCCGCCCCGTCGAGGACACTGGACCATTTGTCTTAGCTGATACTCAAAATCACCCATTTGTTAGTAAATGTTACTTTTTGTGCGTCCTAAATACGCATGATTCGAAGACATCGGCGTTGGCTGTCAGCGACCGTCGTATATCTTACGGTAGTTATTATTCGGAGCTGGAAGACTTAACGCCACATTAGTTCCGGAATTGAGTGATTTCTTCACTAGAGCCATAAATAAACAATGGAGTAGTTAGCTTCACTTAGCTGTGCCCACCCGTGTTCTGTCGTACAGCGTCTATTTTAACAAGGTTTGGATTTTTAAAACGAGTTTTTACCACTACTGCTACTATTACCATCACGCAATTATCTACAGGAGTAGGGGAAGAGGATGTAATACCACATTCGTCTGTCCTGTAATATACACTCCTAGTGTCCTTCACATCCACGCATCTAGTCACACATGACCTCTGATTACGTAAACTTTTGACACCATCAGATTTTAGGTTCTTATTGAAGTTATTAATGATATTATTCATCAATTATAAACGGACATTCATCTTAATTTTTTTTACGGAATACTACATAACTCGTGCCCTTTTATGAACTTCTATACATCTTTTCAAATAAAATAAATAAATAGAAGAGGTAATCAAGTACAAAATAATAACATTACGATAAGCGTTTTTTTTTTCAAAAATAACAATTGGATATCTCAAACTTTTTTTAAATATTCATATTCTGAATTTACCTTGTTATTGCATATAGGTAGGTTCAATCGAAAAAAAACTGTAAGAAATGTGCTGCTATTAAACAAACTTATTATAACTATTTAGATAATTGAAAGCACAAATTTCGATAATGGACAAGATAGGAAGGAATGGAGAACATAAGAAGAAGCCTATATAGGCTGAAGAAGAAGATAAATAAGGTTTACAACAAACTTACTTTTCAAAAATAATACATTTTACAATTGTTTTACTAAACTACTTAACTATGTCTTATTTCTATTGTCATACATCATATGTAGTTAAAAATATAGTTGTAACCTCATGAAAAAATCTCATGAAACGATAATAAATATCGTTTTACTTCACAAAAATACTAATAAAAATGTTTATATAGTAATAAACCAGTAAACCTAAATTGACAAACCGTCCCCGATACAGCATTGAGCATGGCAAGTTACCTATGTACCACACGGTAGCATGGCAGTAATCCCTATAAGCGCTTTACAGCCTATATCGGATTGGTAACAATGCCTTTTATTGCCGGGATTCTGCAGCCGTCTTTCGACATTCTGTCCAACAATTACGCCGGGAGACAAAAGTGTGCGAACAGCAAGTGGTACAACAGAAGCCTATTAGAACAACAAAAGTGATCTTTGAAAGATATTCACTGGAATCAATGGAAGCTGCCCACTGGGTAGCTTATTGCTTCAAATTGTGCGCAAGATTCTGAGTAATTGATTAACTTTACATAAACGGTTCGCATACTTGCACACTACTGAGGAACTAGTTCGTTCCACCCTTCTCGTAATCTTTGTCATCGAAAAATCGACATTGTCGCATTTGTCTTGTTTCTGTAGGCTACCGAGCATTATCAAATGTGTTATCTGAGATTTAGTGATGCTTTTTTAAAAAATCGATTCTATGTGGATTGGTTGTTAATATACTGAATAAACTTTTCAACTTCTACAACTACTACTTCTTCTATTAATACTACCATCACGCCGTTTCCCGCAGGGGTAGGCGAGAAGATGGAACGCCACACTCTTCTGTTCTGACATACACCTATCGTTTCCTTCACATCCGTACATCTAAATATAAATATAAGTATATCCCAACCGATTACGTAGACTTTGACAACATTAGGTTCTAAATGATCAAAATTTTACATTTTAGGTTCTAAATGATCTGATCATGCCAGGTCTTTTTGGGCCGTCCTCGTCCTATTCGCCAAATATACTTTCTAAGTTATTCTCTCCTTGCCCATTCGCTCCACATGTCCATACCGCCTTAAAGAACTCTTCTTGTTTTTTCAACCATCCCTAATTCAGCTTTACATTCCTTTCTAATTTCTTCGTTTTTAATTCTGACATACAATGATTTTTTCGTGATTTTTTCGCACATACGTCCGAGGAAGCGCAATTCACCCTTAATACAAATAATTTTGGATTATTTATATAGCGCTTTTTTCATTCAATACTACCTCAAGGGCGCTTCGCTGTGATATCAAATTAAGCATTGTGATTTTTTAATGAATAAATTTTGGCTTATTTTAAGAATTTATGATATTTTGACGAGATCAAATCAAAATATAAAACTTTAAATTGTATCGAATAGAAAAATTTAGATTTTTGTCGGGAATCGAATCTACGACGACAGATTCAATTTTTTTAATTTTGTATCCAGAATTGAAAAATTTTACAAAGTTTTTTTGTATTTGTGTTATTAATAGCGTTAATTATAAAGATGGATTGTTTCAATGAGAAACAAATGGTCAGGTGGTGCAGTTCCCTTTATGGATTCTTAGAAAAACGCATAATTTTGAGGACATTTTTTGGGGATTAGGGTTAATAGTTTGATATTTTGTTTCTTGTTGCAACTATCCATCTTTTAAATTGGCGCTATTAATAATGTCCACAATACCATAAACAACTTTCAACCTGTGTAAACAATAAAAACTCATTTTTGTTTATAGATATCTTAAAAGATATGATTCTATCAATATAGCTTTGTAAATAAAAATGTAAATGTTCAAAAAATATTTATATTTTCGATTTTTGTCGAAATTTTGACACAACGTTGCATTCGATACAACCTTTGATCGATAAAAATATGTTTTTTTTTAAGGAGAGATTATTATCACAATGGCAGTACCGTCTGTTGACAACCTATAATAACCTATAACAACACACGCAATACTATACATTGCTCATTGTAGAAAGCGTGTTTCTTTTAATGTTGCATTGTAAAATAAAACATTTATATTGGAAATGTGCGATTTATTTTTTATTTCTATTCCATTTAAGCAGACTGATTCACAGCAACGCGTGTTACAGTAAGTTTACTAATAATATAAGATGTAGTCTGTGCAACATCCAATAATTTTAAATTTTGGCATTAAATTAATTATAATATGAGCTGTAATGTTTTTATAACACTCTCTTTATCATTCATCGTTAATGATAAGGAGATTGTTATATTGCCATACCACAAAGTTAACAAGCTTTTAAAACACAAAATATAAATAATATTTTTAAAATTAATAATATTTTGAATAAATTAAATGAATTTATAATAATTAATCTTTTTAAATATTTTCAAGTTGAATCGATTTATGAATACTTACGGCAATCTCCAATTCAACATTTAAATATTTTCATTTAACTTTTTCGTCATTGTTCTCCATTTCAAACATTCTAAAACCTTTTTCCTAATATTTTACACGGCATTGTCCAAGTATTTATACATATTTTCTCAGCTCACAATCAGTTTCCAGGATTTATCTCCGAGTGAATAGGAGAAGCGTCTTCTGGCCTAACGGTAGCCTGTTCTTATAATGTTCGATAATGACTTTATTTAGCAAACTTTGTTCGTGTTTTAGGGACATTATTTCAAGCAGTCGTAAATCAGGACAACGGACAATGGACGGGATTCGAAGCTAACTCCTACTGCGAGTTCTTGCAGGGCTAAACAACCAACAATCTTTGTTAAATATAAAAATAAACTATTAAATAAGTTTACTTTTTGGGTGTATTTATGTATACACGAATAGTTTTAAAAACTACATATGTTCTCATCAACATGTGAAAAAATAAACAGATAAGATTTTTACCTATTAATGAAAGCATTTGTAGTTCTCGAAACTAGTTGTGTTTACACTAATTAACTAAAATAGAGGCCATATAAAAGTGCTTTGTTTTTATAGTTTTATTAAGTATTTTGTATTCAAATGATGATGTTATTCCACAAAGTTAATACCAAAACAATGAATATCAATAATCCTGGTTAATTTATAAGCTATAAGATTAAAAGAGAATTTCAAAGATATAACGCAAGGAATGAGATGAGCATTATCGATGAAATTAAGAAAGGTGTGTTGAGATGGTTTGAACATGTGGAATGAATGAGTGGGGAAATAACGGTAAAATAAATTTATGAGGCGAATGAAGATGTAAAAAGGAAAACTTTGCACGACCAGGTATGTCAAATACTTGAAAGCGACCGGATCAGGAGTCGAAATGATCGGCGGATATGTATGAGGAGATGCGTGATTGTAGAAGAGGCGAAGGATGTTTGCTAAGAAAGAGTGGTATAGTAGACAGAGTGGCGTTCTATTATCTCTACGTATGATGCGGCACGATGGTTAGTTAGTTAGTTAGTTAGTTTGCATAACTTTAGGAACCTAATATCAACAACGGTTTTCGATTTTACTGTAAATAGTTGGTTACCCCTGGCTTGCACCTAGTTAATCTTTGCGCACCCCGAGGGCAGTAAAACAATTAAATCTGCACCGCGTGTCGTCTTACCAGCCCCACCCCGCTCCCTCACCACCCTCACCCTCCAGGGGGTTGGCCCATGGGAGCAATTACACTGGTGCGCTTTGTCCACTGAAAATATTCTCACTGGAGACAATTTGACTACTGTTCATTATAAAGAACTCCGAGAAAAGTTTGCTTTTAGTAAAATATTGAAAGAATTTATTAATGATAAAAAAATATTAATAAAAAAATAAATAAAAATCAAAAAACGACTCATGATTCTGTGAGAGATCTTTATTTTATTTTTGTGAGAGATCTTTGTTCTTTTTAAACACTCTACGAGTATTATGAGATGAAAAAATAAATAAAGAGCTTTTTATATTTATATAATATTTGTATATATTATTATAATATATTTATATTCTTATTTTATATTTAAATTTTAATTGAATTTAATAAGTTATTAAAATCTGACAGTTAGAAACTCTGAAATAAGACAAATCTACGATGTTGAATACCGGATCGCTAAATTTACATTTTTTAAATATTATAATAAAACAACAACGATTGATTCATGTTTGATATCAAGTTGAGACACTTTTATAATACCAATATTGTTTAACTCTTAAGTCTAGATGTCAACGTTTCCCACGCTGAAAGAAAGAAAGAAAAAAAATATATTTCATCCCGAGAACATAAAAAAGACGCAGCTTAGACACGGTGTTTATGCGCTTGATCATTGTCTTTGTAGCAGAAAAGAATAAGTCAAAATGCAGAAGCAAATAATGTGTAATTATTTGTTTAATTTCACGGAACCATCTCAGCAGCTATCTGTCACTCCAGCAGCATTCTCTGCCTTTAGAATGCCAGACTTCCTCTCTTCCTGCGAACTCTATTGTGCTGCGATCAATACCTCTCTTCTCTCGATTGTTCTAACTCGCTCTGCACAAATAATGAGACACGTCCCACGTCGAGAGATGCAGCGTGCAGTTCACAAATGTTGCAATTTCGAACAATTGGACCATAAATATTCATCGGAGACAATGCAATTTTTGCCACGCTCGAAATGGCTGCCTTTTTGTAGAACTGTAAAACGCTGATGGTTTTACTTACTGTGCCATTGTTTATTTGTTTATTGTTCCGTGATTTATGTACCTACTGCTCCTCGTCTGCTTGGGATGGTAATTGATATGAATAATTGCATAAGACAGAGGACTCATTATTTACATTTTTGACATCTCCACATAGTTGAAGAAGAAAATATAATTCTGGGTATTTACAGGGCTTATGACCTGTGATAGGCTGGTTAAGTGATCACTTTACACACTCGCAACATTCAACAATTCCACCCGTGATCGACCACGGTACTACTCATTTTTTGGTACTCCTATTATATATATATATATATATATATATATATATATATATATATATATATATATATATATATATATATATATATATTTATATAAATATATATATATAAATATATATATATATATATATATATATATATATATATATATATATATATATATATATATTATTTATATATATATATATATATATATATATTTGTATATATATATATATATATATATATATATATATATATATATATATATATATATATATATATATATATATATATATATATATATATATACATATGTATATTGATCAATCTCTTGATACAGTACATAAGTTCACAACAGCCATCTATGTCAGATTGAAGAAAGGTTTTATGAAGAAGAGACTCTTTTATTTGTATGCAAGATCCGAACTCCGGACTGTAATCCAATATTCCTAATATTCCCATACTCCGAAGTGGAGACAATCTAGATTTGTGAATACGTATTTTGACACACTTAATATGTTGTAAAACAATTTAATAAAACATTTCTCGTACCAAACCTACCAATAATTTGTAATCCAAACTTTAGAAAAGACTGTCGTAATTCATTCAAACCCTTTTTGCACCCCAATTGTGCATAGGGCACTGCACCATATAACCGCAGTGTTATCTTGATCGTTAACACATGAAGGATAGGTAATCAGCCCTTCGCTTCAGGCACCATTCAGGGTAATATTAAATAAATATTAGAATGAAAAGATCACTTATATTTATTTAACCCCCCCCTGGGAATCGAACCCGGGACCTCCAGCACGGTAGACGAGCGTGCTGACCATCATACTACGGAGGCGGACAAAACTGAAGCAAAGCGTAGTAAATTTTTACTAATTTATTATAGTTAGGAAGTAGCGTATGGTTTTTTTTTAATTTTGTTCGTCATCTAAATCTTATTTTATAAAAAAAAATATAAAATAAGGAAGGTCATTATTTTGGGAACTTCATCATGGGCATGGTACAGCGAGGTGATGGATGCTGCAGGCTGTATCCACGGGGGGTCGTGTGCTGATTCTCCCAACATAAATATTTTGTTATCTCGACCAGTTCACTAACTGCTGTATAATGGCCAAAAACACGACCTTTTTTATCTGAGATGATCTAATTTATTACCTATCAAAAATAAACTCCATCTCAGTAGGAGAACACAAAACAACATTTTAAATTAAATCGTTCCTTCAAATTGACAAAGCGTGTTTGACTTTGCGTTTAATTTAGCGATATCGTATTTTTTGTTTATAGATTTATACCTTCTCGCGTTTTGGCGTTTTAATTATTCGCATTAAATTATATGCATAAATTTCATTTGAATCGATAGTTGTGTAAAGTTTATGAATCATTAATACTACTTTATCTAATTTTTTCAACATTTTAAGTATGTCCAAATACACAAATCTGTGTTTTTACCACATAGTTTTTTTTACATTTTATCATCTAATTTTTACCATCTCCGTTTTATTTCGTACAAATTCTTTGCTCTTCTTTGATACAACGTGCTTCCATGATAAGCGATTATAAATCAATTGTGATAGTAGATATTTGTAAGTGTTAATATGACTTTTAGATTTTACTTATTATAACTGCATAAAATACCAATAGTCTGATATTTTTACATTTCTTATAATTTTCTCAATCTACTTCATAAAATATTGCTTCGCAAGGGTAGTATGTCAGGAAGACTAGAGCTTTTTTATCAGATCCGGGATTGCGATGGAAGCTAGCAATACTCTTCTTTTAAAAGTAAAAAAAAATGCGTATCGCTAAGACACAATTGCCTTAAATGACTAAAGCTATTAGAGAAGATTTGAAGATCAGTATTGATTCTTAACAAACCAAACATGCAATTTCACAAAAACATTGTTGCCATAGACCATAGACAACATAAAGAGAATTTATTCATAGATCGTTTGTAATAAAAATTAAATAAAATTTCTATCGGTAGGTAAGAAATCGCAGCAACCTTTAATCATTTTAATAACCTCCATATTCCAATATTCCAATAAAAGTTTTTTTTTTCATTGCAGTTTGAATATATCTGGAGTTTTATAATTCATCACATAATATAATTTATTAGATCACCTGACGTGGCTTGTCGGTGTGGGACCTTTTTTATAGTCTTTTAAACATTTCTTTTACGAATTTGTAAAAGACGTTAAAACTAAATATATACACTCACAAAAAAGTGACTTTTATATGGCTCTCAGTGTTATGGTACAAATATAATTTGTAAGTTCTTAATCGCTTACTCATATTTTTATTTTTTTACCCCTTTTACTTCACCTTGCAATTGTAAATTCCAAAATCATAATTTCATATTTCTTACGAATAATTGATTATTTATTTTTTGTTCACATTTTTATATCTCAAAAATCAAAGTACCAACCTGTCTCCTGATTTTTTAATCGTGTTTTCTGCCATTTTATTTGAATCTCACCGTACTTCTGTCGCATCGCGACATACCAAGCCTCCCGCCGACATTGCGATGTTTTAATTTGTTTTGTCATCCGAGGACGATCATTCCTCAATGCTGATTGATCGATCACCAGCCCCACAGACCTGTATCATCCCGTCATGATTCCCACATTACAAAACGGTGACTGTCTGCCTTGACTGATTTCCAGTGATTCTTGAAATCAGCAGTCACAGACAACATCATAATAATCACGAATGGGATAAATTATTTTCAATCCGCTAGCACACGGGTGACATCAAGCTAAAATGATAATATTTTTTATTATTCCAGACACTGGATTTTTTTATCCTACTGATGATATGTCAATTCATACGTGTGTCAGCTTGATAAAAATAATAATCATAATTTTAGTTAATTTACAAAGCGCCATTTTCGTAAAACACTACCTCGAGGCCGCTTACCCAGATATGGAATATGATAATGATAGATCAAAAAAATTAAAGAAAAACCAATATTGAGGAATATAGGATAGAGTAAAAGAAAAAGTGATGATTACTAAGTGAAATTTAAATTCAATATGGTTTCTACTTTACAGGAATACCTTTTTTTATCCAACTAACTTACTAACGCAGGGGTGAGCAGAAATAATAGAACGCCACACTCCTCTGCCTTCTACCAAACATTCTTCGCCTCTTCTATATTCATGAATCTCCTCACACATATCCGCTGATTATTCAGACTCCTGACCTGACCGCTTTCAAGAATTTTACAAACTTTATCATGTCAAGTTTTCCTCGGTCTTCCTCCACTCCCGCTGCAACAATATATTAATGATTACATTACTCGATATCAAAAAACACATTATCCTCTCACTCTTCAACAGATGTAACTAACTTGCTGGCAATGTCTTGTCTCTCTGGACCATGTATTATGTATATCATCTAAATACCTTTCTATGGGGGTAAGTTTATAACCTATTGATTAGTTAAAAAAATATATTTGAATATATATATATATATATATATATATATATATATATATATATATATATATATATATATATATATATATATATATATATATACATATTTATATATATATATAAATATATATATATATATTATATATATATATATATATATATATATATATATATATATATATATATATATATATATATATATATATATATATATATATATATATATATATATATATATATATATATATATATATATATATACATTGAACCAGCCAAATGACAGAACGCTCTTGCTGTTATCAAAATGGCAGGCTTGTAAAATGTTTATGGAAGAGACATTATTCGGAACGTTTAATGAACCGGTGTTGGTATTTGTACAGAAATGTTATACATAACAGAGCTACCTGCCCAGTACTAAGTATTCACCAGTAGATCTAATCTCGGACGGCCCACGACCGATTCATCATCAGGCACAAACTGCTCGTGAAATGTGTATTATTAAGATCGCTTATCGGCACACAATAATATAAAAGCGGCAAAATATAACGTTATAATAAGAATATTATAGCGTCGCAGGCCAACCGGGGCACGGAGGGAAATCCTTTGAGTCCGGATGACTGATGACATTCCTCGGATACAACATCGGAATTATTTAAAGCGAATCCATCTTGTTGGATTTAAAAGCGTTGACGTGTTGCGAGTGTGGAAGGTCGGCCATCGGTCTACTACCCACAAGTACTATAGCTCATACCGCATACATACCTGTCACTTGATAAACAAATAACATTGTAGAATGCAGGTCTATCCGATACATAGTTTTTAGTTGCATAGTTCTCCGTCTTGAAGGGTTGACAGATTGAATTTGAAACAGTTTTAGAAATCGATGAAAACGGAATATTTTTTTGAAAAGATTGTATCAATAGATAAATTGAGAACTTCTGTGTTAGGGCGACACTGAAATGTATGTAATATTAACATTTTAAATGGAAAATGGTGTTTTTATTACAAAAATTACAAAAAATTAATTACATTATTACATTATGCACGGTAAGGAACAGGAAAATTTAATTTAAAGGCCAAGGAAAATTTTACAGGACCAAGTGTTTCAAATACTTGAGCCCTTGAAGTAGTATTTTACGAAATTGGAGCTATATAGATTATACAAATTTATTATTATTATTGTTATTATCAGTATGTATGAATGTGGAAGATGCGAATATTATTTGCAAAGACAGAGTGGTGTGGCGTTCTAATCTCTCTGCCCACCCCTGTGGAAAAGCGACGTGATAATTAGTTAGTTTTATGATAGCAAAAAAAAACTAGAATATATTTTTTTTAAATTAATTCACAAAATTCGCAATCTACATATTGATATTTATATATATATATATATATATATATATATATATATATATATATATATATATATATATATATATATATATATATATATATATATATATATATATAAATATATATATATATATATATATATATTTATATATATATATATATATATATATATATATATATATATATATATATATATATATATATATATATATATATATATATATATATATTTATATATATATATATATATATATATATATATATATATATATATATATATATATATATATATATATACATACATATATATATATATATATATATATATATATATATATATATATATATATATATATATATATATTCTTCTTATTTTCATAAAACATATTTCCATATGAATATTTTACGTATGATCGTTATGGATACTTCAATATTTACTCCTAAAATTAAGAAAGAAGATAGTTATTCTCCTACCAGGACCAGATCTAATGCTCAGTCGCTCACTGAAAACAAACATGAATATATGGTAAAATTCTGTAAATTAATACAGACTTATACCTCCTTCCCTTGTTACCGTGTTCCTCGGCGTCTGTGCCAAGTGGACCCATGTAGGTCCAGCACTGCCCCCCCCCCTTCCTGCCTCTCCGCCCACATTAGCCAAACCCCTAAATCACACGGGCGGCGACATCTTCATTAGGATATTTATTGCAAAGCCCCCTTTGTCGAGAGCCCGATGTACAAGACCGGGACCCGATGTTCCAGGTTCGAAGGCGGCATCGACACTTTGGAGAACAACAAAAAATGCAACAAATTCTCCTGTTGAAATGTCGACCGGCTTGTAAAATATATTGCATAAGCAGAATGCGTTCGTAGGCTCAAGAGTCGGTAATTAATGGACTTCTGCAACACCGCTGAACATTCATAAGCACTTCACTGATGCTTAATTTTACATGACATCTATCATTAGTAATTTGAGAGTAGGTATAGACGATGTTGTTTTCAATTCAAACTTAAATTGTAAAATATTATAATAATTATAATTATGGCCAATTTAAATGGAGACGTTTTGGTGAGAAATAACATCAAGGGAGCTCATATATTTGAATATTTATTTATTTAGAAATTTAACCGAACATAAACATAAATACATTTACATAATGAATAACAAATAAAACAGGGAATTGTAATTTACAACATTTTGAGTGTGTCCAAATACTTGTTCACAAAATCTGGATTATCTCCAATTACAGAAGTTATTTTCATATTATTTTTTGACATCTCATCAAAGATGAAGAAGAATATGGAAGTCTGGGCATTTACGGGGCTTACGACCCGTCATAGGCTGGTTTAAGTGATCACTTTACACACGTGTAACATTCACCAATTCTACCCATTATTGACAACCACACTACTCAAATTCTTGGAAGTTCTATATATATGAACCAATTTAGAAACCTTGTTCATGAATCACTAGAACTTCACTAGAGACATCTATTGGTGAGATGTAAAAAAAAAAGACAATCGTAATATTTCAATTACAAAATTTCACAGATGTTAAATGAGTTAAAAGTAAACAGCAAGAATAAAATATAGCAAAAGTTAAGAAGATTAACAGGCACTTAGGGACTTAATTTAGAGCTAAAACAAAAATAATAATAAAAAGCATAAACAGTTATAAGATGTACAAGTTGAGAAGAGCAAGAAAGTAAAAATAAGTGTTATAAGGCAACAGCAAAAAAAAAACAGTAAACACATAAAACAGAAAACATACGTAACAGAAACGTAGCTATTCATATATTGATACGTAGTATCAATAAATTGATACGTAGAATCAATACATAAATATCTCCCATGTGAACAAACCCAGCGCTGTAAACAAAAATTTGGACACACTTTTTTATTATTTTTTATTTGGAAAACCAACAGAGAACAATAACATATATGTATGTATCTTAATTATTAAAAAAAAGATCCAATTACAGGTTTTCGCAGAGTGAAAAACCGAAAATTAAATATAAAGTATATTACAACATTTTGAGTGTGTCCAAATATTTATTCACAAAATCTGGATTATCTCCAATTACAGGAGTTATTTTCATATTATTTTTTGACATCTCATCAAAGATGAAGAAGAATATGGAAGTCTGGGCAATAATTATAAGCTTAATAATAAAAATGAAAATAGTATTTTCTGGCGTTTCTCATGTGTGTGATTATAATCCAGGATTCGGATCTCACATACTAATATAAGAGTTTCTGCTTAGTAAAAAGCTTCTTTACATCTCACCAATAGATGTCTCTAGTGAAGTTCTAGTGATTCAAGAACAAGGTTTCTAAATTGGTTCATATATATAGAACTTCCAAGAATTTGAGTAGAGTGGTTGTCAATAATGGGTAGAATTGGTGAATGTTACACGTGTGTAAAGTGATCACTTAAACCAGCCTATGACGGTCGTCAGCCCCGTAAATGCCCAGACTTCCATATTCTTCTTCATCTTTGATGAGATGTCAAAAAATAATATGGTATATTAAATACATTTTTTTTTAATTAAACTATTATTACTTTTTTATGAAGGAGAGGGAAAGGAATTGGAATAGGGTACACTCAAAGTATATATCTACTATATAATTATATTTTGAAACAATAAAATATAAAATACATGGTATAACTTGAAAACACCAATAGTTCAATAATTGCAATATGGACAAATAAACAAAAAATATCATTTATAATATATGCGAGAAAATCTGTTTCAAGAAAAAATTTATCTATCATGTAAATTGAATGAGTGAAGAAAGATCAGTAAAACAAAATTATGAGGCGAATGTGGTTGTTAATAAGACTGAGAAAAACTTGGCATGATCAAGTATTTGAAATACTTGAAAGTATCACTTGGTATGGCGTTCTTTTTTTTCTGAGTTCCTCTGCGGGGAAGCGGCGTGGTTATTGATTAGTTAGTTATGTATCCATCTGAATTACTACTCCATTTTTGTTCTTTCGAAACTACAAAAAACTGAACTTAAACTCAAACTTTCGGAAAGAAAAGAAAACTGTAAACATTCCATTTTTATTATTGGTTGAAAATATTTTGAATGAAAATCTATTTAGAGAATTACGCGGAAAGTTCCGGCAGATATTATTGCAGAGAAGTGTCTGCTCAATCATTCATCTGACGTACCGTAATCCCCGTGCATTAACTGCACAGTATACCAGACAATGTGAGAATAACCAAAGCATAATCCAATATCCATTATTGTGCGTAGACAACTATTCTAAGCCATACCAGTTGTGTCTGAGCCACACTGTGCACAGATACATAAAGCTTTAATGTCGAAGCTTTTACGTCAGATTTCAATATTTTTATTCAGACTTCAATATTTCAAAACAGCATTGATTTAATTTCAATTATCATTAAACAATATTAATTCAATTTCAATTTAAATTTTCAATTCAAATTGAATAAATTGAAGTTGAAAAATTGAAAAAGTTGAAATTGAAATTGAGCCACACTGTGCATACACAGATACATAAAGCTTCAATGTCGAAGCTTTTACGTCAGAGTTCAATATTTTTATTCAGACTTCAATATTTCAAAACAGTATTAATTTATTACTTTAATTTGTCGTAAATACAATATAAGCAGGATAATTTAAAACCCAGCACTATATTATAAGTTTTAATCAGTATCTCTTATTCATAGATATCAGATTTAAATATACATTTTCAATTTCACTTTTGTAAATTTACCATTGTTATCACTATGTAAATAACATACATTCATATAAAAAACTAGACTTTTGTTTTATTTAAAAATTATAAGCTGATGTAATTATTTCGTTAAATCATGAACCACGTTATCTAAGGTTATTATTCTCTTACACATGCGCGAAACCTTCCAAATGGCCGAAATCGTGATTAGGAGGACAATTTCAGTGCTAAAATTTAACATTGCATTTTTTTAAAATATTTTTTGTTTTTCCCAGTTGTAAATATTTATTTTTATTTTTCGATCACGTATAAAATTTAATAAATACATAAAATAAACCTTTTTCGCAATTTATTCAAAACTTGAGAAATCTCATTGGTCTGCGCCATATAAATATGCCATTATTATTTATTTATTATAACTACATCAGTCCAATGCACTATCGCGCATCGAGTAGTGTTTTAAAGTTGTAATCATTCATTTTTATTCAAACCCTCATCCGCACCCGATGGTGCATATGGCACTGCATCATATAAACGAAGTCTAATCTTGATCGGTAACACATGAAGTAAAGGTGATCAGCCCTCCGCCTCAGGCACCCACCAGTCCGGGTTAATATTGAATAAATATTAGAGTAATTGTAATTATTTGACCCCCCCTGAGAATCGAACCCGGGACCTCCAGTACGGTGGCCGATCGTGCTGACCATTACCTACACTACGGAGGCGGACAAACAAATTAAGTGTTATTACACAAAGTGAACGATGAATGATAAGAAGAGTGTTACAAAATAAAGATACTTATTAATGTTCCTGCCTGTAAATTGGATGCTTAAAATAAAAATAGCATGCAACATGAATAGCTAATATGTAACATACTGGTATAATTTACGATGTTTTACAGAATTGCTAAGCGAATTTTAGCACCGCGAGTGATGTGTAATTTTTTACGGCAGACAAAAGCGATATTAATGTTGTCTTTAGGCGCGTCTCACACAAGTCTCGTGTTTAGAGTACGGGGTCTTGATCTTGCGTATATCAAACGCTGTCTCAGATTCGTTACTTGTTTCCCGTGACAAGTAGCAGGAGCGGCGGTGCTTTGTGCCATTGTACAAATATTTACCGGCCACCATTTCCCGGTACATTTCCTCCACCTCCTCTCCTCTCGGATCGAACAGCATCCGAATCGTTATACCGTTTTAGATCGGAGTGCTCTGCGCAGCTTTAGCGGTGACGTCAGGTCTCGTTTAGCGCTCTTTTCTCGATTTGTGTCAATCAAATCTCTCCAACAGGGAATTCAATGAATCTCAACTCTGAATTTACCCTTTGTAAAAAATCTTCTTCTCTGGTCTCAATCCTGTGGATTGGTCTGCAGCAACAAATGACATCTCCTTTGCCATTCTCGTATATTACCCTCTTCAGCTCCTCACACGTTGAGCAGCCCATGTCTTCGTAAAGGTTGCTTAGGTACTCTTGGCGTGGGCGTCCTCTGGCGTTTATTCCCTTGATCGTCCCTTCTATTATTATGTGCAGAACACCCTCTTGTCTCAACACTAACAATTCGCTCACTCCTTTCAAGAACGTCATAAATAAAAAAAATGATTTTTCAGGAGAATGTTTTAAAGTTTAAAAATATAACACAATGTATTAAAAATAAATATGAAGCCAGTTATTGAACTTTTTACTGTGCAGCAGATCTTTTTAGGTATAACCTTAAGGTTTTTTCTCAATTTGAAAAATATTTGGTTTATTTAAAAAAATAATTAAACAATACCTTTTCTTCAAGATGCAAAAACAACATTTTCTGCCCTGGGGCTGGTAAATATTAAGTTAAAAATATGCCTCTTTTGCTGGGATATAGTACATTTTCTGGGCATTCCAAAAACACGCAAAACTGAAAATTGACGATTTTTTTATTTATGTGGTTCTCGAAAGGAGTGAGCGAAATGTAAAAAATAAACAAATGAATTCGGGCTGAAGCGATATTTTTTATATTTTTTCAGATGAAATATGAATTGAATACATTTTCTGAAATAGTTTATATTGGTGGATGCATCAACTCAACATGATTAGTTGTATTATGCACCTACTTAATGCAGCTAATGCGAGGGATTAAGGATAATGTAATACAGCAGATAAGAAATATTAGAGCTATTCAAATATGAATTCATATTGGTGAGTTTTATTTTAAACTACAGTGATATTTAATGTTATTACACTAACTACTAACCACCACGCCGCTTTCTGTAGGGATAGGCAGAGAGAATAGATCACCATACCACTAAAAAAACAATAATAACAGCAATTACAACAATATGAAAAAAGTGTGAAAAAGACTTTCTATTTTCATAAGTGATTCGATTCGGGGAATTTAAAAAAATGTACTGAAATAATAATTACATGCATGTCTTATTAGAATCGTGTATGATAATTTTGTTAATCTCTTAATTACTATACATAAAATCTTTTTATAATCCAACTTAGAAAAACCCTAG
This sequence comes from Brachycentrus maculatus, assembly GCF_059751285.1. NCBI lineage: Eukaryota > Metazoa > Arthropoda > Insecta > Trichoptera > Brachycentridae > Brachycentrus > Brachycentrus maculatus. The sequence goes on from NW_028280793.1 coordinate 3,708,667, forward strand.
CAATAACAATAAAACTTTAATACTGAATCATGTCACTCACTCCTTTCAACAACGTCATTTTTCAAAAAATTTGATTTTTCAGGAGATCGTTTTTAAAGTTTAAAAATATAATAAAATCTTTTAAAAATAAATATTAATCCACTTATTGAACTTTTTAATGTGCAACAGATCTTTTCAGGTACAACCTGAATGTTTTGTCTCCATTTGAAAAATATTTTATTTATTTAAAAAATAATTAAACAATACCTTTTCTTCAAAATGCAAAAACAACACTTTCTCCCCTATAGCGGGTAAATATTAAGTTAAAAGTATACCGCTCTTACTGGGATACAGTACATTTTCTAGGTACTCCAAAAACATACTCAACTGAAAATTTACGATTTGTGATATATGACGTTATTGAAAGGAGTGAGCGATGTATGCAATATGTATGATACACAATTATAGACAAAATATAAACAATGTCTTACATCACTTCCTTTACTAGTTCGCTTATGTAGCCGCTTTTGTTGACACTTTCATTACGTGAATTGATGTTAGTTCCTCAGTAGGTATATCCGCTGCAATTCTATTAGAATCTGTGTGTGTGTTGTGTGTTTAGTGCATAGTCAATAGTGCATATTGCACACGAAGTTCGGGTAGCGCGCCCGCATGCGACCACCAGTTCCGGTCTGCCACAAAGTGCATTTATTGACCCCACACTTCACTCAATCTCATTTCCGTGTCAACATTCCCCTTAAACTATCACCAGCATCACACGTTGCATCCTTTCCTGCTCTTCTGATTTGGTACCTACTTATAAAAAAAAAACAAAAATTCTTACAATCAAAGCTTGATAAAACTTTAAGAAAATTTTTTCTTTGGAAAAAAATAATAACTGTTGGCATAACAAGCCATTGTCCGTCTCCATAGTGTAGTGGTAAGCACATTTGGCTGCCGAGTTAGAGATCCTGGGATCGATTTTCATAGGAAGCCAAAATAAATTAATATAATGGGTTTTTCACTGTAATATTTATTTAATATTACCTGAAGGGCTAGACTGATCACCTTGGCTTCATATAATAAATGATAACTGACTCTTATCCAAACCATTGGGTGTGGATTAGAGTCAATAGAAGTAGTAATCTAAGTTGTTCGGGACTGTATACCCGTACTCGTACAACCTTGTGTTATACAATGTAAAAATCTGTTATAGTAAAATTTGCAACCTAGTATTTTTCATACATATTTATTTTATCACACTTAAACTCTTTACTTACGAATGATCAACATATGTAGGTTTATGAATTATATAATTAATTCCTTTTTTAAATATTTACATTAATATTATTACTACTATTAAAGAATAATTATTTTGGCTAGTCTAAAAATAATTTATACAATTATAATGGCTGTATTTTTTTTTTGCTCTCACTGGAGATTTATTTTTATTTTTTTTTGTAAAACACGTTTTTGTTATAACAAAAACCAATACGAAAGTAATACAAATCCAATTAGATTTTAATAACTGTATAAAAATTAGCTTTAAACTATTAAAATCATGTTTGTTTATACTTAAAAGCTTATCTTAGTAATAAATTTAAACCGCAGAATAATTTCTTATTCTGAACTATTACACTGCAATTTAAATGACAGTTTTCAGAAGTGACAATCATTTAAACACTAAAAAAACAGAATAACCTTGACAACATAGCAATTATAAAATTACATTCCTTGATTCAACAAATCGATCTCACTCGATTAGTAAATCGATATTAGATTACTTGTTTATCTTATTTATATCCCATAAATATGCCAATAATCCTTGGAAATTTTGTGTTGTTACAGTAATTATAACCCGCATTTTCCTGCAAGCGAACGGCGCAACAATGGCATTAAGAACATCACACAAACACGCTTATTTTCGGAACTCTTTCCAAATTAATATTATTGTAAATCCCATAACGGACCCATAAAGGGAACGTTTGTGTGAACCCCCATAACTATTACGCCTATTCAAACTGTTTCAGGACGAAAACATTTTGTGTAGTATTTCTATTGGACGTGCCTGAGTCTCAACAACAACATTTTCAGAAACGTACAACCTTTTTCCTTCCTTGCGGAGACGGTTTTAAATTTGTGACACATATCGCTCACTCCTTTCAACAACGTCATATATCCAAAATCGTCAATTTTGAGCTAAGCATGATTTCGGAATGCCCAGAAAATGTACTATATCCCAGCAAAAGTGGCATATTTTAAACATAATATTTACCCGCTACAGGGCAGAAAGTGTTTTTGCATTTTGAAGGAAAGGTATTGTTCAATTATTTTTTTAAAATAAACTATTAATTTTTCAAATGGAGAAGAAACCTTCAGGTTTTACCTTAAAAGATCTGTTGCACAGTAAAAAGTTCAATGAGTGGCTTGATATTTATTTTTATTACATTCTATTATATTTTGAAACTTTAAAAAAGAATCTCCTGAAAAATCAAGTTTTTTTTATATATGACGTTTTTAAAGGAGTGAGCGATATGCACTACATCGACATCTCGACATAGATGACGAATAATATGAAAGTATGGGTATTTATGGGGCCTACCATCTGTCATAAGCTGGTTTAGTGATCACTTTACACACATGTAACATTCACCAGTACTACAGGTGTTGATGAGAACACCTATAGTTCTCAAAACTTGTCGTGTTTACATTAATAAACTCAAAAAGTAATCGTCAACAAGTGTTTTATTTATTTTTTATTCAAATCGTCATATTATTCTAAAAATAAGTTAAAAAATATTAATTATACGTTACAGTAAATTTACAAAATTATACAATGCATTACTTTTTTTACATTACTTAACTCTTTACAACTTTTATAAAATATATTAATTAATTATTTAAAAAAATTAAAAAAACTTTTGTATTAAGCCAATAATTGAGTATTACTTCATTTAACAAAAGTTTCGAAAACTATAAATGTTTTCATCGACAGGTGATCACATAAACTTTTTTCAAAGAAAAAGTGATATTTACTAAGTAAAAAAAATTAATACATTTTACCAAAAAGTGACTACTGAATGGATAAAAAAAAAAAAATTAATAATCATCATGTCATTCCACAAAGTTAATTCCAAATGAATCAATAATATAATAATTCATTTTTCGTGTAACTCCAATCAAAAAAATTCGAGAAAATAAACATGTGTTTTTTTAAAAATATTTTATATAAATAAAATGAAATGTTACAAGTTTTTAGTATTCTTGAATTGAATCCGAGGGGTAGAAATTTTACGACATTTTTTATCTTGTCGACCCCTGCGTCTTGTACAGCGGTCGAGCGGGCACCCAATTTGGTATCATCAGACGGAATTGGTACAGAATAGTCTGGCTAATTGGATAACAAAGATTTTCAACTAAATTGCCATACAAAACACGTTCACACACACCATCTAGCAGTGGCCTTCCTGTGTGAGAAACTAATTCAATGCGATAATCTACTTTATTGGTGCAAATACAATCAGGATGAGAGAACTGTGACTGGTCCATTGTGTCTACAAGAACTGCATTTATATTGTTATTTGTTTCGCTATCCTTTCTCCTTTGAACGCGTCCCCTTGAGGCTGAGGATCGAATCATCGCACCATAAAAGAGTAATAAATTGTATTATAATATCTTCATTCCACTATGATTTGTGAGTCACTCGCAGACAATGATCATAAGGTCAAACTCACTTTAAAAACATGTAATGCTACAGTGAAAACAGTTGAAACTGTGAGACGATAAATTCAATTATATCGTCAAATATGTTGAAATACGAGCACGCAATTTCACATTAAAAAACTTTATAAAATTAAACAACTTTGTTTTAACCACTTTTTTTATTATTAGTACACTTTAACCTACCGGTTTCGACAAGAACCTTGTCATCATCAGGGTTTATTACAGTCTAAAACATTAAAATAATTAAAATACTCATAATTAATAACATTCCCTTACCAAAAACTTCGACACACTCCGTAAAAAATCGTAAATGTTATTTTATTATTCATTGCCTGGCAACCCCAAATAACAACTAATGGAATCACCCAAAAACATTATTTTAATGTTTTTAATATTTTAGAATTTAATAAGCCCGGATGATGACAAGGTTCTTTTCGAAACCGGTAGGTTAAAGTGTACTAATAATAGAAAGTGGTTAAAACAAAGTTGTTTAATTTTATAAAGTTTATAAAATGTGCCACAAATTATCTGCGAAAAACATTCAAGAAATTATATAAAAAAAGTCAATTTGGTTGTATGCTAAGTTAACTAACTAACTAACCATCACGCCGTTTCTCCGCAGGAGTAAACAGAGAGAAAAGAATGCCATACCACTCTGTCTTTGAAAAGATGCTTCGCATCCTGCAAATTCATACATCTCCTCAAGTTTAAGTTTTTGAACTGCTTGATTATGCCAAGGTTTCTTCGAATTTCCTCTTCTTCTATTTCTAACCGATTTCGCCTCATGTATTTGTTTTACCGTTCTTTCCTCACTCATTCGTTCTACATGTCAAAACCATCTCTATACAACGTATACCTTATTTTTTTGATAATTATAATTTCGCCAGAATATGCCGAACCAAAATCGTCTTAATATAATACTATCTCGAAATAAAAACGAACAGAGTGAAAATGATATAATGATATTGTTTTTTTTAGTTCGGAAATTTGTACAGCGTTATTTATTTATTTTCAACAAATGTAAAAAAAAAACAATATTTATAAAAAAATATTGAATCTGGAAAAAACATATACATTTAGAGACTGTTCACCCAATATAAGTACGGGTATGCAGCTCAAAGTGTTCTTATCATTGCTGGTATTCTCCTTTTCATTTTCTATGGGACCAACCTTCAAACTGAGCTCCGTCATCAGTATCGCTTATACTTCGCACGCCTCCGAGTGTCTTAATCAAGTTTGCCTCTTTTACAAGACTTGACGCCCAGGACGTCCACTGCTGACAATCCGACGGCAGTTCTCGTCTGAACTTCGAGACGCGAACCTGACTTGGGAAGCTGCAGACGTTAAGTATTATTATTTTTAAAGTAGACCGGTTTCAAACTAAACAGCTTCTATATTATTTCTAGAAATAAAAATACTTTGTGTTCTGATCCACTCACATTTTTATTAACCAACTAGTTTCGGCAACAACCTGTTACCCTCTTCAGTAATGAATGAAACCCTGAAGAGGGCAACAGGTTGTTGCCGAAACTAGTTGGTTAATAAAAATGTGAGTGGATCAGAACACAAAGTATTTTTATTTCTCGAAATAATATATCAATATGATCCACAAAGTTAATGCTTTCAATATTCAAAACATAAACAGCTTCTTGCTCAGTATTAGTTTTAATTATTTAAAATTTACACATATTTATGAAAGTAAGTAGGTTTTTTTTTAATATAGGAATTGCATTTATTATTTATCTTGCTTATTGTGTATTAAACAAGGTTATAAAACATTATTTATAGATCATTAAGTGGATTTTTGTTTCTTAAAAGTAGTGTTCAGTCATATTTTCTTATTTTGTTTTTACCTTATGTTTTTTTTTATATTTTCTCATTTGTTATATTTTCTCATTTTTTTATATTTTCTCATTTGTTTATTTTAAATATGCTTCTTACCTTATATTTTTCTCATTTATTTCTTTTAAATATGCTTCTAACGCCTATTTATTATACATGTTTATTGTTTTTATATTTTGCCATATATTAGTTGTAGTTATTTTTTAAAAATCTTTTTTGTAACTTTATTATTCGTGTTCCAGTCTTGTTAACCTTAATCCTATGTCCCAAAATGAGAAATAGAAATTACTCATCGGGAATATTATATACATGACTTATGTATGTTATATGTTTTGAAAAATAAATAAATAAAAAAAATCTTTAAAAAAAAAAGTTTTATTTTATTCTGTGTTAGGAACAGGAGGGATGATGATCTAGTGTGGGCAAGTAACAAAGAAAGGGGGTAGAAGGAACATTCATAATGAAAAAAATATTGAATTTATAAAGGGTTGAAATTTCTTTTTTAAATCATTGCTAAATCGGTTGGGTCAAATGATATTGATGATAATGTCAGCAGTCATCAGGAGCACAGAGATCAATGTCGAGTCAATCTATGACAATAAATGATTGACCATCAATAAAACTTTATATCATGTGGGCGTATATTATTCCATTATATTTGTGAATACACTGTTCACATACGTGTGTCATACACGGGACAAAAATTAGATCCTGACAATTAACGATGCAATGAATATCATATGACTGATTACCAAAAAAAAAAATATAAATATAGAAATTTCAATGGGTTTAAAATTATTTTCACAACATTTTGAGTGTGTCCAAATATTTGTTCACAAATCTGGATTATCTACAATAATTATTTAGGGTTATTTTTCGAAATTATTTTTTTGACATCTCAACATAGATTAAGAAGTCAAGGCATTTACGGGGCTTACGACCGTCATAAGCTGTTTTAAGTGATCACTTTACACACGTGTAACATTCACCAATTCTACCCATGATTGAAAACCACACTAATAAAATTTTTGGAACTTTAAAAAAATTTAGTAATGTGGTTGTCAATCATGGATGGAACTGGCGAATGTTGCAGATGTGTAAAGTGAATAATTAACCAGCTTATGACAGGTCATAAGCCCTGTAAATACCTAGACTTCCATATTCTTATTCATCTATGTTGAGATGTAAAAAATGTAAAAAAAACTCTTAAGTGGGGATAATACAGAAATGTGCACAAGTATTGAGACAAACTCAAAATATTGTAAAAATAATTCAACTCTATTAAACAACAATGTTAAATTCGGATTATTTTTTTTCAATTTTTTTTTTTACGAAGAATAATTCAATCATATGTGCACAAACCATTTTCATTCCAACATTACCATAAGAAAGAATATAGCTTATTTAGAAGAAAAAATATAATGTTTGTATATGTGTTTTTTTTTTATTTTAAATAACCTGTTAATAGGAAGACTGTTCTCCGGAAAGTAGTGTTAATTTAAAACCCAAATTAAGTAATAATTTTAACGAAGTAAATTAAATCATAAGTGACTAACAACGCCTAACTAACTTTTATGAGAACCGTTTCGATACGTAGTGAAAGTCATAAGCACTTGTATAAGGGGAAGTTTCATATTTTTAACAGCTTTGTAACTTAGATGATAAGGAACCTACTTTATAGATTTTGTAAAATGGTAGTATATCGACCGTTTATCGTCAAGGCTATAAAAATACCACTTTGATAAAGATCGCTTAGATATATATATATATATATATATATATATATATATATATATATATATATATATATATATATATATATATATATATATATATATATATATATAAATATATATATATATATATATACATATATATATATATATATATATATATATATATATATTTATATATATATATATATATATATATATATATATATTTATATATATATGTATATATATATATATATATATATATATATATATATATATATATATATATATATATATATATATATAAATATATATATTTATATATATACATATATATATATATATATATATATATATACATATATATATATATATATATATATATATATATATATATATATATATATATATATATATATATATATATATATATATATATATATATATATATATATATTATTAAATCTGCTCAGAAAAAAATCACGCATAATCTGGAAAATACTTCAAGGACGCTCGAATACTTCAAGGATTTGAAATACTAAGTCTTCCTTTACTTCTTCGTCCTTTTGTCCTCCACTGCTGAATATAGACCTCTTCCATATCTTTCGCGGACTCTTACGTCAGAGTTTCTCGGTTCGAACCTATACTACCACAATTTTATACCTATTTCTAATAATAAGCCGCTTAGGCTCACAGAAATACTATGAAATTGAAATATTTGTGTAAATCATAAAAACACAAATATTTCTCTTTGAAAAAATACCCTACTATTTCTGATTTCATATATATTCTTTAAGATTCTCTGATTTTTCTTTTTTTCACACCAATTTTACTGTTTTATGCTCAACATGTTTTTAATACATTTTTTTAACTCCACCAATTTTCACCATTATATATATATATATATATATATATATATATATATATATATATATATATATATATATATATATATATATATATATATATATATATATATATATATATATATATTATTAAATCTGCTCAGAAAAAAATCACGCATAATCTGGAAAATACTTCAAGGACGCTCGAATACTTCAAGGATTTGAAATACTAAGTCTTCCTTTACTTCTTCGTCCTTTTGTCCTCCACTGCTGAATATAGACATCTTCCATATCTTTCAGTCTATGTCGTCGGACCATCTTTTTTTAGGTCTTCCGACGCCTCTCTTATTTTCTTAAGGTGTCTATATCAAAATTTTAGGGGTCCATCTTGTGGGGTCTTGCCTTGCAACATGTCCCGCTCATTGCCACATCAGTTTTGCTAGGCGATCTATGATATGCGCTATTCTTGTTTTGCTCCTAATATCCTCATTTCTTATTCTGTCTCTTAGGCTTATACCAAGCATGATATTTCCATGTATCGCTTTATGCATTTGAGCTTTTCGACATTTCTTTTTGTAAGAGCTATGATCTCTAATGCAAATGTAGTCACTGGCAGTACATGATTCATATGTTTCCCTTTTAATACTAAATATATTTATTCACTATAATATTTATTCAATATTACCCTGGACTGGTGCTTGAAGCGGAGGGCTGATCACCTTTCCTTCATGTGTTAACGATCAAGATAACACTGCGTTTATATGATGCAGTGCCCTATGCACCACTGGGCTGCGGATAAGGATTTGAAGTTGAAGATTTATTCAAACAAAGCAATATATATATATACCTATGTACCTGCAGTTGAAGATTTTTCGTCAGAGAAGGGTTGTTACATTTTCTACCAGAAAAGTGTAGACAAGAATATTCTTATATATTCACACTTCTAGTTTTTTCTGTTTTGCAAATCTATTCTAACTTGCGTTTCGCGTTTATTATTTTGTAGTCTTTCACCTTAACCGATATACGTATTCACAAATTGTGATAATTAGATTGCTCCCTCCCTGCTTGGTTGTGTTAGGTAACATAACAGGGTACAAAGTGTGCAGTACCTACAACAAACAATGCGGGTTAGGGTCGCATAATGTCCACTGCCAACACTGAACTTAATAATTTAATCTCCGTTTTATTCAGAAGCGGACTAGGACGGGATGATCTCATGTATATATTTTATAAATTAAATCAAAATTGAGTGAAAAGTTCTTTCTCAAACTGTGATTTCCTCATCAATAATCAATATTTTTCATTGAGAATAACGATTGCAGCACCATTTCTCGATTTTTCACATCAACAAAAAAATTCCGCCAAAATATGAAAGGAATCTTACAACAGTGGATATTTACATATTTCAAAATAAATAAAATACGGTAGTTAAAAAATGGGCAGGATCGCGAACGTTACACAAGTGAGTAGAGTGATCCAGCCAAATGCCAGGTTGTAAGCCCTGAAATGCTCAGACCTCCATTCATATTTCGTCTCTGTTGAATCTCAGAAGAATTTATAAATTTATTTAAATTAATTTTTTTGCAGAGACCCACCAAACCACCCTATATGTCTTGTCGGTGGAGTTTTTAGATTTTTTTTAACTAAATTACAAATAAAACAATTTTTACATGAGTTTACGTTCAAACCTATAGATGGGACCATCAGTAGCTTCCGAAACTAGTCGTAACAATATAATACCCAAGTGGTAAAAACAAGTATTTTGTTTTTAATTGAATCATGTCTTACCACAAATGGAAAGCTGAAGCAATATGTATTTATTCAATTTAACATAATATACCTACAGACAAAAAATTAAAATAAGTATCAAAAGTTTATAACTATTTAGCATTTTTTAACCATATTAACTATTGATTATTTATTTACTCATTCCTTGATTTTGCCTTTGGTCCAAACATTATTTTTTTTAAATTCCTAATTCGTAAAATAATTCTCTTGCTTCGGCCCTGTGAATGAGTCTACAACTGGCTGACCGTCATGAATGGAGTGGTTTCAGTTTGTATGAATGGATCAATGAACCTCCACTTTTGTCATCAACGAGACTCAATATAATTTTTATTAAAGAGTCACTCTCTAACTAGTTTTATGTTGTGTCTTGTCTTTGGAAAACACAGTTCCAGGCTCTGTGGTCCATAAGTAATTGGAATAAAGATTTATGTCCACAATAATGCAATTGCCGACGATGAAATGTTTGGGAATGAAGTTAAATTGAGAGAAATGTTATTTCAACAAAATATGGTCAGATGTTCAATCAAGTGCGATGATGTTTATATGATGATGAAATACGGGTTTGTTTTGAAATAATATTGAACGAGAAAACTAAAATGTTATTATTATTAAATTATTATGAGGTCAAGCGATCTTGCATCCGAAACAAAAATATAAGGTAGACCAGTGCGACCGAAGATGCCGTAAGATGGAGTAGAGAAAGAAGAAAATTTTGGAGAGACCATGTTGTAAACAGGATGGATGAATCATGGATCCCATACTTTGCGTCTAACGAGATACCACCGGATCACCGCTTTTCCGGAAGACCACTAAAGATATAGTAGGATAGCTGGGCGTCAACATCACAGGAGGAGTCACTATTTTAAAAAAAAAACAGTTTTTCAGATCTAATATAAAAAAAGAATGAGAAAGATAAAGTTGTCGATTTTATGTCATAGTGATGGGGTGACAAAAAAGTTGTTTATTATAATTGCTACCTTCATAATACATATCGCTCACTCTTTTCAACAACGTCATACGGTATATCAAAAAACTTGTTTTTAATATTTAAGTTTAAAAATATAATACAATGTATTAAAAATAAATATCAAGCCACTTATTGAATCTCTTACTGTGCAACAGATCTTTTTAGGTAAAACTTGAATGTTTTTTCTCCATTTAAAAAAAAAATGTTTAAAAAAAAAAAAACAATACCTTTTAAAACAACACTTTCTGCCCTGTAGCGGGTAAATATTAAGTGGTACAGATGCCTCTTTTGCTGAGATAAAGTGCATTTTCTCGGCATTCCGAAAACATGCACAACTGAAATTAAACGATTTTTTATATATGACGTTGTTGAAAGGAGTGAGCGATATGTGTTGTTTGGATATCTACCATAAATATAACCGGCACAGATTTTCTATTCGCAAACAATATATAAGAGTCAAGAGTTTATTATCTCCTCCGATAACTGTTTCTTGTTATATTTCCACTGGACTCCCCTTTGGTTTGTGTGAACCGGACACCTCGTTATTTTCTACCCTCACAAAGTAACCCTACACTGTTTGTTGAAGGAAAATACAAAGAATAATGCTCCGGTGGTGGACTGGTGGACACCCTTAGGTAACGAGACTTTATTGAACGTGAGCAATATTTAACGTGGAAGAAAAATTCGTACCACATAATATAAAGAATAGTATTCTAGGATGTGATATGTTGGAATAGCAGATACATATACTATGGACTTAATGTCAAGACTGCCAAACGTTATAAATAAACGGTGATGAAGCTTTAAAATTTACCCGGATTTTCTGTAATCGTACCTAATAAATAGATCTCTCAGCAAAACATTACTGATATTATGTTTTAATTTAATTCAGTGAGACCTTTATTTTTGAATTTGTATAATAGTTAGATGTGATAAATATTTTTATGTGATTTTTATGTTGTATTCTTTTAAATATTAATTTAATTAGGAAGTAATTGTATGCTAATTATATGCACAAATATTTCATTTTAATAACAAACAAGTTTAACTTGTGAATAGGAATTAAGTTCCAAAAGTATGGAATCGAACCCGAAGCGTCGGGTTGTGGTCCCGTGGTTAGTGTCGCGGACTCTTACGTCAGAGTTTCTCGGTTCGAACGTATACTACCACAATTTTATACCTATTTCTAATAATAAGCCGCTTAGGCTCACAGAAATACTATGAAATTGAAATATTTGTGTAAATCATAAAAACACAAATATTTCTCTTTGAAAAAATACCCTACTATTTCTGATTTCATATATATTCTTTAAGATTCTCTGATTTTTCTTTTTTTCACACCAATTTTACTGTTTTATGCTCAACATGTTTTTAATACATTTTTTTAACTCCACCAATTTTCACCATTAAAAAGTTATTACAATTAACTTCGTATCATTATTGCGTATTTCTATTTTATACCCACAAACTGGCTATGCCCATGTAAGACTTTTTTGACCATATTAAAAATACATGTACGATAAAATAATAATAAAGGAGAGTAATGCTTTGAAAAATAAATATAAAACAATTGAAAAACCTATACACTTTCACTTATTAGTTCACGACACTAACCACGAGACCACATCCGACTCATTTTGTTACTATTTACCTTTTAATACATTGTATTAAATTAAAATAAAATTTCATTTCACAATTCACTATGTAAAAGATCAATCGATATAAGAATTTTAAAATGTATTTTTTTTAAATATACAGCTTGAAAAATGCATGAAAATCATACAAAATAAATTATAAAGCACAAAATGTCTTTGTATATTTTTAACATAATACTGAAAAAACATACTTGTTTTATTTTCTGTAACTTAAATATTTAGATACTAACAAACGACGAATGTTTATGTGTATACATATGTAAGTATTAATGCACTTTTAGGAAAATATTTTAAGGGAGATATCGTAACATATCACATATCAGGAAACTATCAAATTTCACTGTGCAATTACACTTGCATTTAAATAAACTAGACTAAGTATCGCATTGCACTAAATATTTTTCAAAATAAGACATGCGATACTTGTTGGCGTAATAATTGCTCGGGCACTGGGCAGTTTGTCCGAAAAGGTCTCTGGTCAAGCGGAAAACTACCCTTAAACAAGGGTAATCGAGATGGACCAACAAAAAGATTTTCTGAATTATGTTTAATGCCTCACGTGATACGAATATGAGATAAAAAATATATTATTTACCCATGCGAAATAAGTAGATAAAATAAATATTTTAAAATATGCAGGGCCGCTACAGACATGTATTTATACAATACAAATTATTTCATTTTATTAAACTTATTCTTATAAATTCTTAGTGTAGTCAGTGACGGATTTTTGTACGAGCTAAATTCGCTGTCGTAAATAGGTTGCTGAGGTCCCAAAGGGGTAGGCATAGAGAATAGAACACCACACCAATTTATATTTACCTTATATCTTATAAATACCCGCCGATTATTCCGACTCCTGACCCGACCACTTTCCAGTATTTGAAATACTTGCCCAGTTTTTCTTGGTCTACTTCTGCTCCTAATTACAACTGCATTTTCCTTGTGAATATGAATATGAATATTATCCTTGTTTTACTGTCCTTTCTTCGCTCATTAGTTAAACATGCAAAAATCATCTCCATAAGCTTGTTGCATTTTTTTTCTAATTTCATAAAATTTTATTCAAGCATACATCGCTGGTACAGGAGATAGTGACCAAGTGCATTTTTTACAAAAAAGAGATCATTGACTATTTGATATCTTACTAGCTTAATATTGCCCTGAAAAAAATCACAAAGGTTTTTAAACTTGGAAGTATAATATTTGACGTGTTAAAAATGACTGACTGCATTGATGTTTGTTTTCTTGCCAAGCAAAAGTGACTTAATGACCCTCCTGAACATCTTACGTTTTGTTAGTTGGTCACTTTCTCCTGTACGACTACGATATATTTTTTACATTCGTCTTACAAAATATTTGATTACTAACTAACTGACTAAACTAACTAACCATCACGCTGCTTGTCAGGGGTAGGCAGAGAGAATAGAACGCCGCACCACTCTGTCTTTGCAAATATTTTTCGGCTCTTCATGCATCATGCATCATGCATCATGCATTCATGCATCTCCTCATACATACCCGCCGTTTATTTCGATTCCTAACCTGACCTGACCTTTATTTGATTACAATTACGTAATATCTACAATATATTTTATACGTTTAACAATTTAACCTCAATTGCTTGAAAATAAATCGAAAACAATTTATTATTTTGAGAAATAAGAAAACTTTGTGTTTTGATCCACTCACATTTTTACTAACCAACTAGTTATTCGGTGGTAGTGCAGAAACTAGTGGGTCTTGCCCTCTTCAGGGTTTAATTTATGACTCGACTAATTAAACCCTGAAGAGGGGAACAGGTTGTTGCCGAAACTAGTTGGTTAATAAAAATGTGAGTGGATCAAAACACAAAGTCTTTTTATTTCTCAAAATAATAAATCAATACTCAAAATACTTTCAATATTCAAAACGAAAATAATTTGATTAATGAATTTATATTCTCTACTCCAACCCTGGTACATTTCTTGTCTATTTACAGCGAAACAAGGTGAAATTCGATACTGAACTCACTATAAGAAGGTACATAAACAAACCAATTTGTCTTAATGAGATCTCAGGAGATCTGACCGTCTAATGTCTAGTTCGGGGTCTGGCTTTTTTTACACAAGGACCGCATAAGAGAATTTATGCATACAAAACTGCCGCGAAATTAATTTTGTTTTTAGCGTATTTTCGTACAATCTAAAATAAGAGGTTCATATTTATTTTTATTAAAATTTTGCAACAATGTATGAAAGATTTTTCTGTGAAGTAAGGAGAGAAGTCACCTTTTGTTTTTTTTTTGCTAACTAAAATAATAAACAGAAAACTGGAAGATTTCTTTTTTTTAATCCCCTTGATTATCTTTTATTTTGATTTGATAAACCTTATCCATACCCAATCGTGCATAGGTGAAATTAATGAGTTGGCAAAAGAAGAATAAATATAGACTGAATGCTGTCGAAATGCAATCTCTCAGATGAATGTGCGGCAAAACAATGTTCAATAGATTTTTAAATGGTGAAATAAGAAATATCATAAGCATTATTTATAAAATTGAGAAAGGTGTGTTGTGACGGTTTGGACATGTGGAATGAATGAGTGAGGAAAGAAAGGTAAAATAAATTTATGAGGCGAATACAGTTGAAAAAAGAGTAAAGGAAGGCCGAAAAAAACTTGGCAAAATCAAGTAAGAAAAATAACTTGAAAGCAATCAGATCAGGAGTCAGAATATTTGGTGAGTATGTGTGAGGAGATGCATGTTTGTAGAAGAGGCGAAGACTGGTTTTAAAAACAGAGTGGTGTGACGTTCTATTCTTTCTGCTTACCCCTGCGTTAGTAAGTTATTTAGGTAAAAAAGGTATTCCGGGAAAGTACAAACCATACTGAATTAAAAGTTTTCTTAGTAATTGTCACTTTTTCTTAAAATCTATCCTATATTCCCCAATATCGGTTTTTCTTTAAAATATTTTTTTATCTATCGTTCTATTCGTATTCGAGTGGTGTGACGTTCTATTCTCTCTGCCTACCCCTGCACACTAGCGGCGTGATGGTTAGTTACCCAATTAGATACTAATTTTTAACTTTAAAACTCAATACTATTTTGCATATTCATTCATGATTTCGGCGGTGACCTAACAATTTCGATCTCCACTTCAGAACAATACTGTCAATCAATCAGACGAATTAGTAATCGAGAAATCTCTAAATAAATTTGCCAATTAACACGCATCAAACAAGCCACGTCTAGTTGGCTTTAAAATTAACAATACACATTTAAACCATCGTTATTTTAATGTATAGTTTAATTGGATAATAATTGTTAATTAAAATATATTAAACATGATTTTTTTTGTTAATTACGTTGTATGTGCCTACTTATCATCATTCGCGTCAATTATTTTAACACTGCGGATGATAATCACTTCATATTTTATAATCATGTAATATTTTATTTGATAGATGGGTTGGTTGTTGTATATATGGAAATTGTAATTACGGTTCATATAAGATTGTGCAAATTTCTTGATGTAAAACGTTGCCGAACAAAACTGACTAGAATTTTTTTTGTGTAGTCGGCGTTTTAGATCTGTGGTTTTCTTATCTTCTTCAAACTTCCTTATACATATGATTTATATGATGCAGTGCATAGAGCACTGCATCATATAAACTTAGTGTTATCTTGATCCTTAACACATGAATGAAAGGTGATCAGTCCTCCGCTTCAGGTACCACTAATATTAAATACATATTAGAGTGAAAATATCACTTCTATGTATGGTTTTCTTATATGTATGCTAATATTGAATAAATATAACAGTGAAAAAATCACTAATATGAGTAGTTTTCTGATATGTTTGCTAATATTGAATAAATATCATAGTGAAAAAATCAATTATATGTATGGTTTTTATATGAATGCTAATATTGTTGAAGATTTTTTTTAATTGGTTTATTTAAAATTTAGTGGAAATTATAAGGGTGAAAAAATAGGCTTTTACGAAAAATGTATTTCTTGTTTTCATAAAAAATAAGGCAAATTTGTTAATTTGTGAATATTATTGATGAAAAACCTCCCAGGTTTCAAAAATTATTGATTAACAATTACATTATTACATTAGTACATCTTCCAAGGAAATAATAAACATCATCACATATGTAAAACTGTAAATCATTTGACAGTTATCCTATTAAAAGGATTCTAAGCCAGGTGTTTATCTCATTATAGTAAAAGGAAGAGGGTTTGTGTAACTAACAAAAAATATCCTTTACTCCCTACACTGAAAACAATTAGGTACTAGGCGTAGGTTGGAGTGAGGAAAACCCAGATTTGTGAATAATCATTTAGACACACTTAAAATGTTATGAAGAATAAATTATAAAAATGAAATTAAGAAAATGTATACCCACACACAGACCATAATTTTGTGGGGCTTTTTTTTAATTTAATAATATAATTTTTACATTAATAATATAATTTTTACTTAGAATTATAATATAATATATTGTGAAATGCAAAAAAATAAACAAAGAAAAAAAAAGGAATCTGAATAACGTAAATCACAAAAATTATAAAACGGCATGTTTAATTTTATGCTTCATCAAATGATATGTTTTTACAAATAAACGTTTCGAAAAAGCTACATCGCTAATATTCAAGATTAGAATTTTAATCCCGGAAAATTCGAAAACACATCAAATCACCTACCACCCACCTGTCTCATGTGTGCAAACAAAATGATACTCTTCAAATCATGCGTGGAAATCTAGACGCTAAATCGTGCGCGACGGTTAACCGTTTTCCGATCCGCGCCCAATCAAAATACGAGGAAAAAAACACATTTGTGTTAGCCGAGACAGCCGGGATCCCGGGATAATCCCGACATATGTCCCGGCCACAAAAACCTGACATAGATTTACGTTTATTTGTGTAAAATGTCTCCGGATAGCTCGTCAGACCGCGTGTGCCGTATCACGATAATCCGCGCGCATAAGCTCCCATATTTATGTATTTTTTTAACACTTCATCCTAGGATACACCACTGTTGTCAATTAATTTGGTGCCGGGTAATACAAATGCGTATTTAATTCCGTGGGTGTCGGCTTACGTGATTATAAAACGGTCTTATGTTTAAATACCCGAATGACCTAATTGAATATTTATGACATGGATTTAAAACCTGTATAAATTCTTGAGAAAACATGCCTTCTTGAAATGTATCAAATTAAGCTATAATTCTAGTATTTCATAATGATTTTAGTTTGGTTCACTAACTATAAAATAACCTTATACCGTTTTAAAATCATAAACGATTTGAAAATGCAATCTTGTCATTCACAGATTTAAAAAACACTATTTTTTCAGTATTTTTGTAATTATGAAAAAAAGTGCTCTCATATCAATACAGACATATCGCTCACTCCGTTCAATAACGTCATAAATCAAAAATCGTCAATTCTCAGTTGTGCGCGTTTTCGGAATGCCCAGAAAATGTACTATATCCCAGCAAAAGAGGCATATTTTTAACTTAATATTTACCCGCTACAGGGCAGAAAGTGTTGTTTTTGCATTTTGAAGAAATGGTATTGTTTAATTATTTTTTTAAATATACTTAATATTTTTCAAATTAAGAAAAAACCTCTGATGGTTACCTGAGTATTACCTAAAAAGATCTGTTGCCCAGTAAAAAGTTTAATAAGTGGCTTGATGTTTATTTTTAATATATTGTATTTTATTTTTAAACTTCAAAAACGTTCTCCCGAAAAATCAAGTTTTTTTATACATGACGTTCTTGAAAGGAGTGAGCAATATGCTTTTTTTATCTTGTAAATACCTGTATTAAATGTATATTCTCTTATTTATGAGAACATCAGTAGTTCTCGAAACAAGTCGTATTTACATTAATAAACTCAAAAGTGAAAATATACATGTGATTTATTTTAATTTTAAAATAGCCATGTTATTCCACAAAGCTAATGTCAAATCAATAAATAATATATACCTACATTGTAGAGTTGTGAATTATCCTGGTTTTATTTACAACGACGTTTTTACTAGTTTATTAAATATAATATTTTCTGGATAAATTAACTTCGGCATCTAAATCGTTTTTTACGTTTACTGAAGTAAAATTCAATTTACAAATTTCGTAAAAGCAAATAAAAAATCAAAATATTGTATCCTAATTTTTTAAGTGACATTGGTTACCTAAGTATATTTAAAAAAAAATGGCCTGCTTTTAATGTGCCAAAAATTCTAAAATTTAATTTAAGAACAATTCTATATGCTAATTATAACTAATTCATTACCAAAACTAATGTTATTCTTCACAAGGTATATAATTGAATAACGTAAGTAGTTTATTTTTTTAACACACCCAAAATCTTGTTTACATCGTGTTAACAAAACGAAACTAGGGTGTTAACGCGGAACTCTCCCATCAAATGTTAAATAAAACCAACCTATAAAACTTCACGAATAGTTTCGGCAACAAGAAAACACCAAGGAAATAAAGGCACCTCAATAAAAAGGTTCCGTTTACTTTACATAAAAAGGTCAAGACAAATCTATTTATTTAGTTTTTTTACGAAGTTCATTTTACTCTACGAATATCTAGAGCTTATTAAGGGGTCAGAAATGTCAGACATGTGGACGCTAATTTCAGTGACTTTCAATATTAAAATTCAAGGGTCCTTGAAATTTTATATTTTCAAATATTTTTCCATGAACTGTTTGCTTCCGACAGATTTGTTTATAAAATAAGATAAAAAATATCAGGTTATCTAATTATGTAATTTCTTTTTCTCATTTTGGGACATGGGATTAAGGTTAACAAGACTGGAACACAAATAATAAAGTTACAAAAAAGATTTTTTTTGAATAACCAAAACTAATACATGGCAAAATATATAAACAATAAATAGGTATTATAAATAGGCATAAGAAGCATATTTAAAAGAAACAAATGAGAAAAACATAAGGTAAGAAGCATTATTAAAATTAACAAATGAGAAAACATAAAAAACATAAGGTAAAAAGAAAATATGACTAATCACTACATATATATCTTTCCATAAAGTATTTTTCAGATCATTTATTTTGGATCCCCGAATGGGTTCTATTTTATATACATATGTCCTGCAGTGTATTTACATGTGCATTATTCTATAAAGTTAATATCAAATCAATAAATAATAAAATAGCATAAAAATCTGACAATGACAGATCGTGAGCTATGTAAATGCTTACACTTAAATATGCATTATTCTATAAAGTTAATATCAAATCAATAAATAATAAAATAGCATAAAAATCTGACAAT
Organism: Brachycentrus maculatus; assembly: GCF_059751285.1. NCBI lineage: Eukaryota > Metazoa > Arthropoda > Insecta > Trichoptera > Brachycentridae > Brachycentrus > Brachycentrus maculatus. Next base: position 3,728,485 of record NW_028280793.1, read on the forward strand.
GACAGATCGTGAGCTATGTAAATGCTTACACTTAAATATTCCCCTTTGAAAAATTACTTTAAAATATTTTCTTGTAGTATGGCGGATGTTGTAATGTAATTTTTAAAAAAATAAAAAACAAAAAAAAAAAGCCTTAAAAGACAATATTATTTTCTCGTATGCCGTTTAAAAACCCTGTTAAAAATTTAATAATAAAACCATAAAGAAATTAATTTATCTCTACTATAAAATAATCACTGGGAACATTTCGTTTCATAGGTGTAACCAGCGTAGCACTAAAATATTTTTACAGCAAATATGTGCTACAAATAAAGTACAAAACGGATAAAGTAATAACGTAACGAACCTTTTGTAATTTTATGGCTTTGTAACGAAAATAATGATGAATTGTTTGAGACTAAAATATTTTATGCCCGCTTTATTGTGCTTTCCGACGCGAAAATGTACCTTACGGGGTTATTAAGTTCGCTTTAAAACTTTTAAGTGAAATATCAAGACATAAATTAAAGCTGTTTTTATTACGCAGTAAATTTTATGGGCAACGTGCAAAGATTCGTATGGCTTTAGAAAGCTGAGAAAAGTCAGGTAATTAGTAATGGAAAATCGATTCTTGACCGAATTATTTTTTTTTTTTTAAAGTTTATTTTTGTTTATCTCAACAATTTTTATATCAAATATTTTTAAATTGTCATAAGAAAAGGGGTGTTTGTTTTATGTCCCGTTTGATGGTTCTTAGAATAATTTATCATCTACTTATAACTTGTTATTATTTATTTAGTTACAACATTTTGAGTGTATCCAAATATTTCAGAAATCTGGATTATCTCCAATTATAGGAGTTATTTTTTCATATTAGTCGTCAGCTTTGTAAATGCCTAGACTTCCATATTCTTCTTCATCTTTGATGAGATGTCAAAAAATTGTATGACTCAAAATGTACCTAGTAAATAAATTACCTGGTCAAATTTTAAGCTAAAATAATAAAAATGAAAATGATATTTTCTGGCGTTTCTCATGTATGTGATTATAATCCAGGATTCGGACCTCACATACCTACTAATAAAAAAGTTTCTGCTCAATAAAAGCAGCTTTTCATTCATTCAGCTTTTCAGCTCAAACTTCTTTTCATCTCACCAATAGATCTTGGAAAGTTCTAGTGATTCAAAATTGGTTCATATATATAGAACTTCCAAGAATTTGAGTAGTGTGGTTGTCAATAATGGGTAGAATTAGTGAATGTTACACGTGTGTAAAGTGATCACTTAAACCAACCTTTGACGGTCGTCAGCCCAGTTAATGTCCAGACTCCATATTCTCCTTCATCTTTGCTAAAATGTCAAAAAATATAATATTTATTTAGTATTTAAATAAACGTACTAAACTAATACGAATATCTGACGATTTAAATAATGAAAAATATTACGTGTACGATAAGACTATAGTTTATTTATTTTAACTGCAGACAGTTGTTAGAATTCCAGTCAGTCAGTGTTCGATAATGTCTTAATAAGACGAAACGCGTCACGTATTAACGTATACATAAATAAATGTAGAATTCAATCCAACAAACCTTGTTTAATTTTGGATATATAACCCAACAATTCAAACCGATAGTTACTCATTACACAGTTTAGTACTTGTGAATTCGAATACGTTTGGTTTATTATTCAAATGAAGGATTCAGGATAATAATACGCGCAGAGAGGTCGGATCCCAGGACGAAATGACAAAAGCACAACTTTCTCGGTAGAGTACAAAGCCTGTCTGATGGAGTATGGCCGAGTAAAAATCAGCTGGGATTAACAGAATCCGGGAAGGAACTAATCCTCCCTAGATTTATCGAGTGTCCCGGGTAGATTTATGGCCCAAAGATCAGACTGACACCCTCTTATTTATTTAACGGTGTCACACCTTATAAATATTTAAGGATATTTTGGGTTTGAGGATTACCAGCGCTATTTGTCGATATATCCATGTGACAAATCTGAGCTGCGGAAAATGAGCCATTTTGAATAGGATTCTTCTTCTTGAGAAACCCTATTGATGCATTATCAATATATAACAAAGAAATAAGGACTATTATATATTGAAGATGTGGCTTATTTTGATCGATGAATGTGGCAATATGCAGTATGAGTACTCTTATTGATCAATATTTATTTAAAATGTGTAAAAAGATATTGTTTTTTTTTTCAGTTCATCATTATATTTGTAACTTACTCCATTTTAATAATGTTTTTTTTTTAATGTAATAAATAATTAAAATAGCAAATAGATATATCTACATAACACTTGCTCCTAAGTTTTAAGTCTTCTTATGCAGTATTAAATATCAAAAAAATTGAAAACTACTTTCAGATTTATAAATGCTTTTTTTTTAATTTTATTTATTTTTTGCTAAGACTAAGTGATTTTTCATTCTAATATTTATTCAATACTGCCCTGGACTGGTACCTGAAGCGGAGGGCTGATCACCTTTCTTTCATGTGTTAAAGATGCGGTACCCTACGCACCATTGGGGTGTTCGAAGAAGAAGATTGCCATGACTATACAGTGTGAACGTACGAGTAGGTATGTTATATCACTCACTCCTTTTAAGAACGTCATAAATAAAAAATCGAAAATTTTCAGTTTTGCATGTTTTCGGAATGCTTAGAAAATGTACTGTATCTCAGCAAAAGCGGCATATTTTTAACTTAATATTTACCCGCTATAGGGCAGAAAGTGTTATTTTTGCATTTTGAAGAAAAGGTATTGTTTAATTATTTTTTAAAATATACTAAATATTTTTCAAATGGATAAAAAACCTTCAGGTTTTACCTAAAAAGATCTGTTGCACAGTAAAAAATTCAATGAGTGGCTTGAAATTTATTTTTAATACATTGTATTATATTTTTAAACTTTAAAAACATTCTCCTGAAAAATCAAGTTTTTTATTTATGACGTTCTTGAAAGGAGTGAGCGATATGTAACCTTACTCCCAAATACAAATGCATACTTCAATTTATTTATTGATTTGGCGTTCAATTTGTAGAACTCCATTTTCATTTATGTGTTAATTTTAAATCAAACACAGATTTAACTTAGTAGACTCAAAAAATCTGCGTTTGATTTAAAATTTATACATAAATGCATACTTCAATATTTAAAGTACTAAATTTGTATCATTGTGATGAATAAAATATTACTAAAATTACAAATTCACTGTACTAATATTAAAAGAAGTACCTACTAACGGTTTCCGGAAAAGCTCAATGTTAGAGCTTTGATCAAAGAAACGAATTCATGTTTTCAATTAAATAAAGGAAAGCTTTAGAAAGTAATAATAATTTATGGTTTATCCTCTCTCCTCTCCTAGTAATATCTTCTACCTCCTCTACATAGATTCTCTATCAACACTTGAGGGTACTTGGTACGGAAGACGTATGTAATACAAACAAGTCTCCTACCTCATAATGAGGACCGAATTATAGTTCGTTCGATGAAAAATCACCGATCACATTTTTAAATTGTATTTCTGAAATAAATTTTCAAGTTTTTAGCGTTCAATAAAATATTTATGAGTATCTGTTTTTATGTTTAATATTTTAGCATAATATTACATTAAACATATGGGTTTTCAAAATATTTTTTTTTTCAATTCCTTTACATAATATAGCTAATTATTTATCAAAGCTGTATCGTTTTTTTAAAGATTACAGATCTATGTATTTTCATCTTTTCTTTTTTGGAACTTCATAAAATATTTTAGTACTTGTAATTATATTATCCGCCTTCGTAGTGTAATAGTCAGCACGCTTGGCTACCATTCTGAAGGTGCCGGGTTCGATTCTCAGGGGGGGGGTTAAATAAATTTTCTCACTCTAATATTTATTCAATATTACCCTGGACTGGTACCTGAAGCGGAGAGCTGATCACCTTTCCTTCATGTGTCAACGATCAAAATAACGCTGCGTTAATATGATGCGGTGCCTTATGCACCATTGGGGTACGTATAAGGGTTTGCAGAAGAAGATTATATTATTTTATTGTGAAATACAACAAAAATATGAGAAGAAGGCACAAACATATGGCAGCTCCACTTTCCCCCCTTCAGACTCAGCGGATTGACGACGTTTTTCATTGATACATTTTTTTATCATTATCATTTTCATATCATAATCCATTGATAATGGCGCTGTATCAATCATCCAAAATTAATATTATTATTATAAAAGAAAAAAATGAGTAAAAAACGAACTAAGTATACCCAGACAATCTCACGCCCGAAACATAAACACCCAATGGCGGTTGAAATATCAAAGCTCGTCTGTTCTTGAAAAAAAACGAATGTTTGATATTGTAACAAAATAAGTAAACGGTGTCTTTGAAGTGCACCGCGGGATCAAACACAAACATTCGCGGTTTCCGAGCCATTCGCCGGAACATCCCAATGTTGGCAACGCCTGCTTTATAACAAACTTTGCCACGGAACATCACAAACAAACCGTTACATCTCTAGACTACTGTTACCGGGAACTCTTGCGTGGTATTGTATTGTCTGCTGTCGAAATCACAAAAAAATTCCCCATTTATCAGACTTCAGAATCATGATTATAAATGAAAATTAAAAGAAATCATATTAAAAGAAGAAGAAGAATATGGAAGTCTGGGCATTTGCGGGGCTGATGACCATCATTGGCTGGTTTAAGTGATCACTTTACACACGTGTAACATTCACCAATTCTACCCATTATTGACGTCAACACTACTCAAATTCTTGGAAGTTCTATATATATGAACAAAATTAGAAACCTTGTTCTCTAAGAACTTCACCACAGACATCTATTGGTGAGATATGAAAATTAACTCCTATAATTGGAGATAATCCAGATTTGTGAACAAGTATTTGGACACACTCAAAATGTTGAAAATACAAATGTTCACAACATTTTTTGGGATTACTTATAAATCTGGGTTCCTCCACTTCTCCCAATCCAGCTATGGATGGCTCCAGTGAACTCACATATACAGTGTCACAAGTCAAATCATATATGTAGAGTGGTGAATGTTGCACCTGTATAAAATGATCATTAAACCAGCCTATGACAGGTCATAAGCCTTGTAAATACCCAGACTTTTTCTAGATTCTTCCAGATTCCAGATTCTTCTTCATCTATGTTGAGATGTCAAAATACGATGTTTTTACAAGTACTTGCCTGATTACTCAAATAATTTAAGGTGATGAAGAGTGGAGTGATGCAACATTTTGAAATGTTTTTTCTTCTTTTTTTCTTCTTCTATATTCTCCTTTGCCTCGTCAAGCCACGATTTCTTGATCCCAAATTACACAATTATCTTACGGAGTTAAGAATTCGGAGAAATTCATTTTCAGTCAACGTGAAAAACATCATTCTATAGAAACAGACAAAACAAATTTTCCCGTCTCATAAGATTTATTGGCAGAGATCTCTGATCTTACAAAGCATCAAAGTATAAATCTCGTTTTAAAAAAATCATTATTAAGTTGTCAAAAAGCTTTTGATCCAGGTAATAGCACCTAATTCAACTAAAATCGAGCTTTTCCTTTGAGTCCAATAAGAAATACACAACACCCAGCAAAGAGAAAACAAATAATCCATTAAATTAAACTACACACACGATACATGAATCACGGCGACGGCAGATTTGCTACATTTCAGTAAATAATAAATTGTGCAGGCCTTTTGATCTTTGGAGGTGCTTCAGATTTTTATACAAAATATCTGATGGGTTCGATGGAAGTAAGCAAATAAAAACAGGTATAAAAACATGACGATACTCCAATGTTTCAAACAGACGAAAAAATATATTAGATACTAAATTAATAACTATTACAAACAAATGTTGGGTCTATAAATATAGTTTGATCGAATCGTCTTGTAGTCAGGGGTGTGCGGTGACTGCTTTAAAAAGGATGCTGATTAAAAATAATTCACTGATAAGGAAATGCAAGCGAATAGATTGACCTTTTGTAGATTTTCTGATTCCTCTAAGTGGAACTGTTATAAACTGCAAACTCCACACTGTGATAATCCTTGCTTCTCGTCGGAATAACTTTAAATTTTTTAGTATTTTAAGATCTTATATTATTTTTTTTTCATATAAATTTACAGCGGGTGTGTTAAATATTTTAGGAAGATAAAAACACAGATACCCCTTTATCTTAGGGAATTTAATAGGGGTTAATGTTTTTAATTTTATTTTTACATTTGTAGTAGCGGAAATGACTAATATCAGTCATTTCAATTGAAACACAATTTTAAAATATTAACTTCCTATAACGTCCCCTCTAAAAACGTGGTACCTATCTCAGCGTTATAGGGGGGTTTACTGTACTTAATTTTACTTTGAGGTTTACCAAAAATGGTACAAAATAAATTACACAATCAACCAAAGAACGCACATTAACTTTTTGTTATCCTTTACTTTTAATTTGGATTATTTTTATTTTTCCCTCGCTAATTGTATACGAATTTTTTTTTAAATCTTAATAATACAATAACAATCAATAGAAATATAATTATGTGTAGGTTTGCTAAGATAGAATAAGGAACACCAGGATAAGAGAAATTTGCGAGATCGAAAATATCGCTTGGTGGGGTAGTCAAAGAAGAAGACAATGGTATGTGCATGTGAGGAGAATGGAACTATCTAAACTCCCCCGCATTGCACTACACGGCCAACCCCAGGGTTAACGACTTCCGGAAGACCACCAAAGATATGGATTGACAGCTGGGAATCAACATCGCAGAAGATCGCAGTATCCCTCTTAAAAACAGGCAACAAGGTCTACACCAAGAAGAAGAAGAAGAAGAAGAACAAGGTTTGTTAAATTGTTAATATCATTATGTTTTTTTATAAAGCTGATCCGACGAAGCTGTAGAATTGCCGGCATACAACGAATCGTACACTTCGATTCCTTTCCCTGTTTTTTCTGCAATTCTATCATCTAAAAAATACTAATACTCGGATATAACGAGTAACGGTTATAACGAGCAAATTCAGTTGGTCCCTTCATCCTCGCTATAACCGAGTTCAACTGTATTTCTTATTATTTTTGACACATTCAAAAGAAACGATACTACTTTGTATAATACATAGGTTCTTATACTTTAGCGCTGTCCATTCCATTTTCCTGGATACCTTTATTTGTATAAATCTACTTTTGAGTTTATTATTGTAGAAATAACTAGTTTCGTGAACAACTGTAGTTCTAGAATTCAATTCGTGTCGCTTTCAGAATAAATCAATAGACAATATACAATTTTATGTAAATCATGAATAATTGTTGTCACATTGTCAGATATCTGGCTTTGCATATTACCTTATCACCTGTGTACATATTAATCAACTTGAAAAGAAAATAACTCGTAGCAAAAATCTTATTTCAATATACGTGGGGAAGGCATATACGAAGGAGACAATGGTATGCGCATGTGAGGAGAATGGAACCATCCAGACTCCCCCACATCGCACCGTACGGCTAACCCCATGGTAGACGACTCCCGGGTAGACCAGCAAAGAGATGGGTCGATAGCTGGGAATTGACATCGCAGGAGGCTAATCCCTCTTAAAAACAGGCCACAAGGCCTACAAAAAGAAAAATTTACGTAGGTTTATTATCTATAAAAAACACACACACACAATATATATATATATATATATATATATATATATATATATATATATATATATATATATATATATATATATATATATATATATATATATATATATATATATATATATATACATATAAATATATATATATATATATATATATATATATATATATATATATATATATATATATATATATATATATATATATGTATATATATATATATATATATATATATATATATATATATATATGTATGGATATATATATATATATATATATATATATATATATATATATATATATATATATATATATATATATGTATGGATATATATATATATATATATATATATATATATATATATATATATATATATATATATATAATGATGTCTCAACAAAGATGAAAAAGAATATTGAATTCTGGGTATTTACGACCTGTTTTCTTTTTCACAGGCTTGTTTCATTCGCCATTTTACCCGTGATTGACAACCACGCTACTTAAATTTCGGGAGTTGCATTTATCCTTCAATTGACACATTCTTTCATTGGCATGCGAGCTCTCAAAGAAACTACCTTCTCAACTTAAAGTTTTTTTTAAAGGCAATAGAGTTGGGTAAGGGTAAGGCATAGTAGACACTGGTCGTGTTTCTATATGGAACGCGAGTAATCCATAGTAGGCACTGCTTTTCTGCCTCTATAGAATGCACGCCTTTGCTTATATTATACATATAATATAACTTTTCAATAAGTATTTTTATTATTGTCCGTATTGTAATGGTCAGCACGCTCGGCTACCGTTCTGGAGGTTCTGGGTTCGATTCCCAAGGGGGGTAAAATAAATATAAGTGATTTTTTCACAGTCATATTTATTCAATATTACCCTGGACTTGTACCTGAAGCGGAAGGCTGATCACCTTTCCTTCATGTGTAAACGATCAATATAACACTGCGTTTATATGACGCAGTGCCCTATGCACCATTAGGGTGCGGATAAGGGTTTTATTATTATTATTATTAAAGTATTTTTATTAATGTTGATTTTATTGATTTTTAAAAGTTCTTTCTTGTCCTTGTCTATTCCTTTGTTAGTCTTCTACTGAAAAACACAATTTTTCTCTAAATCTATGAGTGAAATTGAGTTACCTAAGATGTGGTATAAATCAATTGAACAAAATAGGAGGTTTATTGTTTCTCAATAAAAAGTATAATTTCTTTATAAAACCTCAGAAAACCTGGTTGCTAATGGGCGTGGTCGGAGCGCTCCCGCCCTCCGAGTCGGGCCAATCGGAGGCCGAGCTGGCGGGGCCAATCGGAGGTGGGGGAGACACCCGCCTATGGCAGGTGACAGCGGAACAATGTATGTAACAACGAGCATTGTTTTAGCACCTGAGGTATATTACAAGGTATTACATATTATAAGGTAGCTATAGAGTGTATATTTGTAATTTGTGTGTAAATTGGGGGTTTAATATGTCTGGAGGATACATCGCTTACTCCTTTCAAGAACGTCATAATTCAAAAATCAACAATTTTCAGTTGTGCATGTTTTCGGAATGTCCAGAAAATGTACTATATCCCAGCAAAAGCGGCATATTTTTAACTTAATATTTACCCGCTACAGGGCAGAAAGTGTTGTTTTTGCATTTTGAAGAAAATGTATTGTTTGATTATTTTTTTAAATTTACTAAATATTTTTCAAATGGAGAGAAAACATTCAGGTTTTACCTAAAAAGATCTGTTGCATAGTGAAAAATTCAATACGCGGCTTGATATTTATTTTTTATACATAGTATTATATTTTTTAACTTTCAAAACGTTCTCCTGAAAAATCAAGTTTTTTTTATTTATGACGTTCTTGAAAGGAGTGAGCGGCATGTCTTACCACATATTTTAACTAACAAACCAACTAACTTCACCGCAGGGGTAGAGAGAGATAATAGAACGCCACACCAAACTGTCTTTGCAAACAATCTTCGCCTCTTCCACCTAATGATCCTTCCAATACACATTTTTCTCTCCTTCTCACCCTTATCCACAGCGAATGGTGCATAGAGCACTGCATCACAACGACGAAGTGTTATCTTGATCGTTAATTGCATGAAGGCGAGGTGATCAGCCATGTGCTTCATCGTGATAATAAATAAATATGAGAGTGAATCACCCATATTAAATTTGACCCTCCTGGAAACCGAACTCGGGACCTTTAGCACGGTAGGCAAGCGCGCTAACCACTGAGTACACTATGTAGGTGAATATAGACACTCGCTGTTTATTCCAGCTCCTGGCCTAACCACTTTCAAGTACCTGTTTGAAATACTCGATTATGCCAAGTTTTCCTCGGTCTTCTATTTCTTATATTTATATTCTATTTCTATTTCTTCTTCTTCTATTTCCAACTACACTCGCCTCATAATTTTGTTTTACTGATCTTTCTTCATTCATTCGATTCACATGCCCAAACCATCTCAACATTATCGATAATGCTTATCTCAGCCTTGCATTCTTTCCTTATATCACCATTCAAACATCTGTCATTCTTAGCATTTCGACTGCATTGACAACCACACTACTCAAATCATGGGTAGAATGATGAATGTTGCACGTGTGATAAGTGATCACTATAGTAAAATCCTTACCATTCAATAACTCTTTTTTTATTCAAAACCATATATTTATATCGAGGAAAAACTTTTTTTAATACATGCAAAAACGGTTAAGAAAAAAACAAAACAATTACGTCAAATGTTACCTGGGTGTAGAGAAAATTAAGTTGCGACTTATTGAATACTGTGCCTTTACCAGCCCTCGACAAGTCATAAGCCCTATAAATTTCTAAACCTCCATATTCTTCTTCATCTATGTCGAGATGTCAATATAAAAAATTAAGAAAAAAAAATACAATCATCCGAATCATTTTTCCATTGAGGTAGAACGAAAATGCTGAAAAATCCTAAAAAAGAATTCGCCAGTGGCGTTCGAAATATTTAAACGTGTTTACGACACTCGCAGTGTTGCCAACTTTATAATGATCGGGCGCGTTCGCCCGCAGGCTCGCCGACCGAAATGTGTTTTCCGCTGTATTGTAGCAAACAAGTGAATATATTTTCCCGTCCGACACGTCTGCGGATCTCTGATTGGCCCAATCGTCCGGAAAACACGTGGCGCCCGCCAATGGGGAGGCTTCCCACCCCCTGCCGACATAATACGCTATCCGAACGGGAAGTGTCGCCAAATATTGATACGTCATTATTTTAATAAGTGACACGTGAATTCTAATGGACATAAATTGCGCGCGTTTAGATATATGTTACTCAGTCAGTAACATATCGCTCACTCCTTTCAACAACGTCATATATCAAAAATCGTCAATTTTCAGTTATGGTTGTTTTCAGGATGCCCAGAAAATGTACTATATCTCAGCAAAAGCGGTATATTTTTAACTAATTATTTACGCGCTACAGGGCAGAAAGTGTTGTTTTTGCATTTTGAAGAAAAGGTATTGTTTAATTATTTTTTTAAATAATCCAAATATTTCTCAAATGTATAAAAAAAACCTTCAGGTTGTACCTAAAAAGATCTGTTGCACAGTCAAAAGTTCAAAAAGTGGCTTGATATTTATTTTTAATACATTTTATTATATTCTTAAACTTTAAAAACGATCTCCTGAAAAATCAAGTTTTTTGATATATGACGTTGTTGAAAATGGTGAACGATATGTGACACACAGTTTTGTTATATATTATAATATAATTTATTTTATTGTATTTGAGAATTTTACAGAATAGTTCCATCAGTGGCGTGCGCAGAGAATTAACAGGTAGCAAGGTAAGCTAGGTACCTACTAGTTGCAACATTTTGAGTGTGTCCAAATACTTGTTCACAAATCTGGATTATCTCCAATTATAGGAGTTATTTTTCATATTATTTTTGACATCTCATCAAAGATGAAGAAGAATATTCAAGTCTAGGCATTTACGGGGCTGACGACCGTCATAGGCTGGTTTAAGTGATTACTTTACACACGTGAAACATTTACCAATTCTACCCATGATTGACAACCACAATACCTACTCATTTTTATTCAACCATATTCTTTCCCTAGGTAGAGCATATGGAGTCCACAAACTGTCTCTAGGCTTTTCTGTCGGCTGCCAGCTCCCTTGCATCCTCCCAAGTCAGAACCGCGTCCCGAAATTCTGACGAGAACTGCCGACGAATTGTCAGAAGTGATCGCCTTGGGCTGCGCGAACCTGAAGCCTTGTAAAAGAGGCAAGCTCGATTAACTTCTATATATATGGTTCAATTTCGAAACATAGTGCTTGAATCAGTAGAATTTCACTAGAGACAAGATGAAAGAAGTATTTTCTTCAAAATGTTGTATTTCAAAATGTAAGTATTAAGTTCTGTACCTACCTACAGTTAACTGTTCTGAAGAAAGATCATCGTATAAATTTACCGTTACGAAAAAAACACCCTTTATTTGTGAAGATATTATGAAGCTCTTTAAATATAGATTTTCGGACCTAATATATAATTTCAGAAGTAAAATAATAAGCTGTTTCCGCATCAGAGTTTATTTACTTAATATTTACTCGATGATATCACTGTAAAGACGCCGAGAAAATATTTAGTGGTATGTTTAGCGTCAAGGAGACGAGATGAGGAAGCTTCTGTCATCATTTGGTGCAGTTTCATAAATACGAGAAGTGTATGGAGTGGCAAGTAGAAACATCGCTAGCGGATGGACCTCTCAAAAACTTCATCTTCGTGACATCATAAGGCGGAAGAATGTTTACATTCTCATGCTGGTTTGTAGACGCTCTCTCGAAATACGCGTGACAATTATTCCACACAAAAATGATTATTTTTCCATATAAATAACACATCATTCTTCAGTAATTCCTTCTCTGTCCAACGGCCAGACTATGGAATGAATTACCTGTAATTGTAAAAAATGCACCTCCTCTAATAACTTTTTTTGTTTTCATTTCTTTAATTAGCTTATATTACACTAATTTAAACTATTATTTACACTTAATTTACATCATATATATGTATGTTTACATCTTTTTACAGTAAACAAAACATTAATTTCTTAGTTTTTTCAGACTCTTTTCATTCTTCATATATTCAGGAATCTCATCATACATTTTCAAACCCTTATACATTAAACAATTTTATGATTCGGATTTTTCCTACGATGGCAGTCTTATTCTATCCTTATTTCTAGTAATGTGTTCATGAAAATTTTTGTTTAACACTATTTTATCCTTAAAATATTTGGGTAAGTAATTAATTGTTTAAAAATTTATATACAAAGAATAATTTAAGAAACGTATACGACATTACTATTCATCATTAGAATCCGAACTGTCCATCAAACCTCCTCCTTCCCTAAACTCCCTTTGCCTTCTACATTATCATCATTTTGTAATTTATGTTTTTTTCAATGTTCAAGAACTAACTACCCTCTGATGGCAAACAACTTTATATGGTATCAAACGTTTTTGATCAGTATCACTAGTCTGTTTTTGGTTGGTTGAAAGATATTGCTTTTTAGTAATTAACCCGCCAATGTACTTTTTTCTTTTCTGTACATGAAGTTTAAATAAATAAATCGTAATAGTTTATATGATACCAGACCGGATTTTACATGAATTTCAGGCCAAGGGGTGGCAAATTCATTTGTCAACCAAGTCAAATATCCTCACTTCAACAATTAAGATTTGTTTTTTATTTAAGTTTAACTTGATTTACCCCTTTTTTAAATCTATTGACACGTGTATCGACGCATTCTGCATCATTTTCAAATCATTTTCGTGCCTGTGTGGTTGTGTGTATATGTATATGGTGTTTTGTAAATGTGTATGTATAGTTCTGTGTCGTAAACTGTGGCTCGCGAGCCGCATGCAGCTCGCGAGCTTCTGTTTTACGACCGCTGGGTTAGGCAAACAGTCACCAATAACTACCTCCCTACTGTCTATATATTTTAAACAAAGTGCTTCAGTACCTACCTAGCAAAAATATAAATAGTTATCTGCCTACCTTCGTCATTTATTTATACAGGTAAAACGTAAGGCTAACAAAGCTTTTGATCAATTGTTATGTCACTGCTATTTTTTTGTACAAGTATGAAAATGTTTCAGTTGGTACCTATGTATGTGTGTATTCAATACATACATTGTATTGTTTATACTCCGCTATAAGTTACTGTTGGAAATATACCTTATTCATCGCGTTAACTGTAGCGTTAATGACGTCTGATCTAAATGTGACAATGAGAGAAAAAAACTTCCCCTCTTAAAAGTCAATGTAGCAACCCTTTAACCATTTCGAATTCGGAATGCGGCTTCCATTATGGCAAATTTATTCATTTGACATTTCATGCTGGGATACAAACGTGTCAACTAAACATTAAAAACAACTTTCATTGATGCCTTCATTATGACGAATAATATCCAACCGTGACAATCATACAAATTCGGGCACGAGGGGAACAAATCATCCTACAGTCGGTTATATATAGGTTAGGCACATAAATTATTACTTTTCCACGTGACCATGCGTCATTTAAAAAAATACTTTAACAATATTTGTTTTATACGCAAATTACGATATTTTAGGAATTACTACTACTACTACCATCACGCTGTTTCCCCGCAGGGGTAGGCAGATAGAATGGAACGCCACACTCTTCTGCTCTGATATACTCTCCTCGCCTCCTTTACATCCATACATCTAGTCATGCCCTCCGATTACGCAGACTTTTGACACCGCCAGATTTTAGGTTCTGATTGATCTGATCGTGCTCTTTCGGTCGTAATCGTTCTGTTTTCCCTCTCACATTCGCCACATATATTTTCTTGGTCATTCTCTGGTTATCCATTCGCTCCACATGTCCATACCACCGTAAACAACTCTTCCTAATCTTTTCAATTATTCCTTGTTCAGCCTTACATTCCTTTCTTATATCTTCGTTTTAAATTCTGTCATACAATGATTTTCCACACATTCGTCTGAGGGAGCACATTTTAACAGCGTTCACTCTGCTTTCATCCTTCCTTTGCCAGTTCCATGTTTTATCATGATTGACTTCTAAAGTCTTTTTCGGTCGTCATGGTTCTGTTTTCCGTCTTAAACTTAACATTGTTAAAAACAAAGTAAATTTAATGAAGAGACGTGTTTTAATTATTTTCCCCATTCCTAGAAATAAAAACAACAATAACTCGACAAAACCGGTTTGAAAAGAATACCAAAAATTAATGTGGAAAAAAAAATTGAGGATTCATTTATTTTATAAAGCTTATAAAATCCGCCACAATGTATCACCAAAAACATTCAAGAAACTAGTTGTTATATTCACGTTTAATTGAAATTTAATTTATCAATTCGCTCACTCTTTTCAAGAACGTCATAAATAAAAAAACTTGATTTTTCAGGAGAACGTATTTTAAGTTTAGAAATACAATACAATGTATTAAAAATAAATATCAAGCCACTTTTTGAACTTTTTACCGTGCAACTGATCTTTTTAGGTACAACCTGAAGGTTTTTTCTCCATTTGAAAAATATTTAGGATATTGAAAAAAATAATTAAAAAATACATTTTCTTCAAAATGCAAAAACAACACTTCCTGCCCTGTAGCGGGTAAATATTAAAGTTAAAAATATGCCATTTTTGCTCGGATATAGTACATTTTCTGGGCATTCCGAAAACATGCACAACTGAAAATTGTCTAATTTTGATTTATGACGTTCTTGAAAGGAGTGAGCGAATTAATCTCGATCTAAAAACATCCTTTCAGATTGATGTATGAAAACTTATAAGGCCTATTGGTTTCGCCCTAAATTTAATACCATTTCTATTTTCTCTGCCATGTCGTAGCACACTTAAAAGGCTTCCGTTTGTTTTAATGTTACCAAAACAAGACAATATTCATCTTATTTCTATACAGTTTCTCAAATCATGTTCAACCCACAACAGAAAAGCAAGTGCTGGTAAGAAAGAATGGAATACAGAAAATATATTTTAAAATATTGATTAATTTGACATTTTCTATGATCAAACAGGTAATGAATAGAATAGGTGTTTCAAAATATTGCACATGAATTCGAAAATACAGTATTTTTATTGAATTAGGAAGAAACCGAACGCGAGATTACTTACAAGTAATTTTTACTTTCCTAAAGTAGATACTTCTCATAATCAATTTACATTTTTCTTTTTTACTGGCAAACTTCTTTGCTGTATAACCGTGACCGCATTCATAGTATTATAAGGTTATAAAAATGATTGAGTGACGTAAATTATCAGTTTATACTCGTAATAAACAACCAATCATTGGTTTCTAAACTCCTGATCATTTTAATAATTTAATCAAAGTTAAATTATTTAGATACAAATTGGGTATATTATTTCAAAACCTTCAATTGTCTATATTATTTTATTAATCAAAAATCACATTTTTTATGGATTTGGCATTAAATGATGATTTAGTTATATAAATTTTCTTATATGTAATTATTAGACCACTTTTTGAGTTTATTAACGTAAACCCGACTAGTTTCCAAAACATGTATAGTTCTCAAAACTTGTCGTATTTGTATTAATAATCTAAAAGCGTAGTCTTAAATAAGTGTTTTATTTTCTTAGAAAACAATCAAATATAGTTCATACCTTAATTATTCCATTTATCAAACGTCAATTGATTCGATTTAAAATTTGTGTACTAGAAAATATATACATACTTTAAAACATATGGGCTTTTTGTAAATTGTATGTAGACAGCTTGAATGGTAGTAACTCATTAGTAAATGTTTTTTTTATTTTTTATAAATTTGTCCGCCTCCGTAGTGTAATGGTCAGCACGCTCGGCTACCGTTCTGGAGGTCCCGGGTTCTATGCCCAGGGGGGGTCAAATAAATATAAGTGATTTTTTCACTGTAATATTTATTCAATATTACCCTGGATTGGTACCTGAAGCAGAGGGCTGATCACCTTTCCTTCATGTGTAAACGATCAAGATAACACTGCGTTTATATGAAGCAGTGCCCTATGCACCATTGGGGTGCGGATAAGGGTTTTATTATTAAAGTGGATGTTTTTGGTATCGTAAGAGAAGGGTAAATAACTATAACCTAACTATGAATTAGTACATAAACCCTGATGATGACAAGGTTCTTGTCGAAACCGTTTGGAAAAAGTATATGAATAAAAAGTGGTTAAAACAAGATTGTTTTATTTTATAAAGGTTATAAAATGTGCCACAAAGTATCTGCGAAAAACATTTAAGAAAAAAGGTATATTTTTTTATTCAATGTTTTTCAAAATATCACTATATTTAACATAATATAATGAAAAAGTTTGGGATTTTCCTCCAGTACTGCCTCTCGTAGACAAATAATACAAATTTAATGAATTCTCAGTGTATTTTTATGGCTTTATTGTTTTCCTAGTGTCTCCCGTTTTAGATTGACGTTCATTTGGATAAACAAATAAATGAAGAAGCTCGACATGAGACAGGATGACATGCTTGCTGGAGTGACCACACTCAATTTATATAATAATTCATTTTTTTGTTGTTTTTTACTTATATTACATATAACGGAATATGTATAATTAAGTTTCTCATGATAATACATAAATGTATTAATATTTTACAAATATGTAAAAAATATGTCATTTTGAATGATAAATAGTAATATAAATAAAACAATTGTTAAAGACCACTTTTTAGTTTTATCAATGAAAACACAAAACTTTCGTAGTTCTCGAAACTATTCGTGTTTATATCAATTAATACAAAAAGTAGTCTGACACAAGTGTTTTCTTTTTTAATATTAATATCATCATTTATTGATTTTGCATTAACATATTATTCCATACAGGTAATATTAAATCAATAAATAATAATATAATATAACGACGAAACCCGGTCATTGGTCAAATTAAATAAATATGAAAAAAACTATTGTTTAATATAATTTAATTTAATTTAATTTGATTGTATGAAATGCATTTCCACCAAAAAATGTTTGTACAAAATTTTAATCTAATTATAAATAATAAATTCGTTATATTTTTTTGACATTACAATTCCTTTCAAAAAATAAATAATCGTGGGTAAACTTACTTCAATAAATAACGAACCCAACATATAATCCTGTATTGGAAAATATTTATTGGTCCCTTTCAATATCTACTGAAAAAGATTTGTCAGATAAATAAAATATTCATGGAATATTTGGAATATTATTATATCAAAATTGTCACTGTATTATGGTCGAACAATGAAATTCGACAGAAAGGGTCTCTTATTGATACAATTTCCGAATCCATCTTCATGTCCACCCTCGTTAAATCGAGACCAAAGTATGCTGTTTACTGAAATAACAAGAATGTTATTGAAAACATGGAGGTGAATATATAAAAATATTAACAATACAACCCTTTCTCTACCGGCTAGGGCTGCATGGACCGAGAGATATAAGGGTGGCTATTTAGCGATCGCTAATCCAACCCTGCGGCGAAATCAAAATAACAATATTTTGCCGAATGTTTTCTTACGCAGTTAAACAAAATACAGGCCTAGTTTATAGTGCAGTGAATCAAAACGATGAGTCACTTTTAGTGAGAGTAAATTGATGTAGGGAACATATTTCCTTTGTGGCGAAATTATATTACAATGCAAGGATTTCTCTGAAGCAACTCAGCGTACCGGAAATATACAGCTATTTGGTCATCTGGATGTGATACACCGAGCATTATTTATTTTTTCAAGGCATTCAGTAAAGATGAATGCTTTGTTTATCTATTTTACGAATTTAAAAAAAAAAATCCGTTATAATAACAAGTTATCCTTATTCATTTGAGAAACTAGATTGTAAAGAAGTATCTAGACAATTTGTATATTTCGAGAATTTTAAATTAATTAATTCAACAGTCACTTTGGGGTGATATCTATAGATTTTTTAAGATAACCTTTTGTTGCAAATAAATTCATACCACTTATTGTCATAATTTATATCTGTATTCGAGTTTTGAGTCACTTTTTATCGATTCCAAACACCATATCGCTCACTCCTTTCAACAACGTCATATATAAAAAAATCGTCAATGTTCAGTTGTGCATGATTTCGGAATGCCTAGAAAATGTACTATATCCCAGCGAAAGTGGCATATTTTTTACTTAATATTTACCCGCTACAGGGCAGAAAGTGTTGTTTTTGCATTTTGAAGAAAATGTATTGTATAATTATTTTTTTCAAATATACCAAATACTTTTCAAATGGAGAAAAAACATTCAGGTTTTACCTAAAAAGATCTGTTGCACGGTAAAAATATTAAAAAGTGGCTTGATAGTTATTTTTAATACATACTATATTTTTACACTTTTAAAACGATCTCCTGAAAAATCAAGTTTTTTGATACATGACGTTATTGAAAGGAGTGAGCGATATGTGAAATCCATCATAAATTTGAAAGCTGTGTCCATGATTTAGAATTTTATAAATAAAATAATTTTAATAATAATCTCAATTAGTCAATATACTATACATATAGTATGATGTGGTGGTCACCACATTTGGCTACCATGTTGGAGGTCCAGGGGTTAGATACCCAGAAGGGTCAAAATATTTTTTTTTCTCTAATATTTATTTGATACTCGTATTATCCTGGACTGGTACTAGAAGGACTAATCACATTGCCTTTATATATAATAAATGAACAATTCATAAATTTTATACAGTGCCCTATGCACCATTGGGTACAGATAAGGGTCAGTAAAGGAATATATATAGAGATATATAAATATATATATATATATATATATATATATATATATATATATATATATATGTGTGTGTGTGTGTGTGTGTGTGTGTGTATACATACATACACACATAAACACATACCATATATTATACTTATTCGGAAATAAATTATTTTGTGACCCTCTCGCTTAAAGCGGCGGTCGAAATGATGCATTTAACATAATAAAGTAGTTTGTGCAACTAAAGCAATTTTACACGGTGGTATTAATAAAAATACTTTAACAACGCAAAGTGATATAACCCTTCCCTGTGAGACCCTAATTCTACGAAGGAGTGGGGATGATACCTCTTCATTAGGTGCCAGGGACGGAGATAATAACAAATATTATTTAATGTTTAAATTGGTGTATAATAACAATATATCAAATCACTTCTAGTGCACAGAATATTGTGGATGGGTATCATAGTTGAGCAATAAATTAATATGTCAAAAAGTATAAAAATCCTCTAGTGCACGAATATAATTCCCAAATCACCTACAACGAAGGGTTGACGGTCCCAAGAGTGAACAGTAAAAATGTATGTAAAACACTGAAATACATAGTTTCGAGCATTTGTAATCCGACTAATTTGTATTTTTTTAATGTGTTCAAAGTGCGCTCAATGGCTATGCGAATCAATATTAAAAATGTTAAATACCAAGGGTGTTTAAAAGTTTATCTTCGAGATTCTTAAATGATTTTTCAACTCCAAAACGCAATACTAAACAATTTCATCAAAACTTCAAATATTTAGGAATTTTATATTTCAATAAACTCCCAAAGAAATTAAAAAAATAGAAGATTTAAAAATTCTTAAAAAAAATAATGCCCATTACATTAAAATCTTGAAAAAATATATAAAAAAAGACTATAAAACCATTAATTATATAAACATTAAACCATGAGTGTAAGTCCCTCTCCGAGCACAAGAGCTCAGTATCTTTTTTGGAGAGGCGCAGAGAATCTTAAAATAAAAGTTTGCCATATCGCTCACTCATTTCAAGAACGTCATAAATCAAAATACTTGATTTTTCAGGAGAACGTTTTTAAAGTTCAAACATAAAATACAATATATTAAAAATAAATATCAAACCACTTGTATAACTTTTTACTATGCAACAGATCTTTTTAGGTAAAACCTGAATATTTTTTCTCCATTTGAAAAATATTTAGTATATTTAAAAAAATAATTAAACAATATCTTTTCTTCAAAATGCAAAAATAACACTTTCTGCCCTGTAGCGGGTAAATATTAAGTTAAAAATATGCCGCTTTTGCTGGGATATAGTACATTTTCTGGGCATTACGAAAACATGCACAACTCAAAATAGACGATTTTTTATTTATGACGTTCTTGAAAGGAGTGAGCGATATGTATAAATGTTTAGAAAATGTATTATTTTGTACTTAAATATGTAACTATATTAAATACATAAAAAAAGAAGAAAAAAAATGCACATATATATATTTAAAATACTGTTTTTTATTGAGATAAAATTTATGTATTTAATGCGAGCCGTCCTATTAAGACATGACGACGTCCCAAAGTACCCCGATCTCCCCTAAGCTTCGCCTGTAAAGTGGCCAGATATTCCTGTTCCCATTGGCCCTGCGATATGCTCACTCAATGATTCAGGTTTGTGACTTGAAACGAGGGGCTACAAGACGAATATAATATGATTAATTGATACCAATGCTCTGTATTTTATTGAATTTATTCCAAAATTATTAGGACGCCGTAAATGGCAACGTCAGTAAATACGACAACATCAAAAATATAATAATAATAATAAATCCCTTACCGCACCCAAATGGTGCATAGGGCACTGCTTCATATAAACGCAGTGTTATCTCGATCGATTACACATGAAGGAAAGGTGATCAGCCCTCCACTTCAGGTACCAGTCCAGTGTAATATTGAATAAATATTAGAGTGAAAAAATCACTTATATTTATTAAACCCCCCTGGGAATCGAACCCGGGACCTCCAGAACGGTAGGCGAGCATGCTGACCATTACACTACGGAGGCGGACATCAAAAATATAGCAAGAATATTTAAGAAATGCACTCTTATTGAAAAAAATCAAACAAAATCACATGTCATTAAAGGAATCAATATAAACCAATTAAAATACAGTTAAAAAATGTGTTTTCGCATACACGCATCTGTACACACATGCATACAATAACAGAAAAACATAATAGACATACTTATTTACAATATTATTTAACAAATCATATTTAATAAATTAAAATTATTACACCTTGTTCCATATAAAGGCCAAATTATGAATTATCTTGAAAATTTAGAAATACAAAAAAAACTGAATTCTAATAATAATTTATTAAATAATATATTGTTTCAAAATTCTTCACCATTGCTTTCAATTTTTCCTTTTTTTAAATTCTGTTCCTTGACTAACCCCTTCCCCTTACTTTCCCCTCTCCTTATTTATAGAAAAATTTTATATTTTATATTTTAGTTATTATACAGTCCTGAATGATGGAAGTTTAACTTCTGAAACATGTAGTCTATAATAAAACTCAAGTGGTAAAAAACGAAGTGTTTTCTTTAATTATTGTAACAAATCACACCAATAAAAAACAAAAAAACATTATTTATTTCATAAATTGAATCATTCTGATGTTTACAAATTAAACTATTCCCATTGCCCTGCGTTTTACACAGGAAAAACATCACGTAAATTCAATATCAGAATAAAAGAACACTTAAGGTGTCTAATTAATGAAAAAATCTGTATTTGCCAATCACCTTATATCTGAAGACCATGATTTTAATAAATCAACGGGTGTAGAAATTTTTCAACTAAATAAAACTGGTCGTCGTTTGGATAATCTAGAAAAACAGAAATAAGTAAAGCAATTTTTAAAGATATACCCATAATAAATAACGAATTAAATTTTACTTCAATTCCACTTTTAAAAATATTTCTATTGGTTTCATTTATCTTCTTTCTCTCTCTTTCAAAGAATAATAATAATAATAATAATAATAATTTTAGTTTGAAATAAATAGCAGACCGTTACAATTTCGCTTTAGTCTACATTTGACCTGATGATAAAATGATTATTCTGAAACCGGTAGTCACGAAAAAGTGTTTTTCAGTGGTATTACATAATAAGAAGGGGGTAACATAATATAATACATATTTTAATGTATTGTTTTATGGTACTGGAACTTATTTTTGTAAAGATCTTCCTTGATATTATGTCGTCTAACGTCTGTGCACTGCTCACTGCCTGTGCTTCTCTATAAGATAAAGTGCGTCACATCATCATATTACGAATGTGGACAAGATATAGGGGAAGCAAAGCATACGTTCTTTCAGTGTCAGCTCATAACAGAGAAGGAAAACTTTCTAAATAGCTTAACACGAGCAAGAATCCATCTCCCTACCCAAGTATCCACCCCTCTTCTGAACATAATTCTAGAATTGCGGTCATAATTTCCAAAATGATAAAGCTAAACGCATTTAAACTATGAAATTTTGTATTAATTGTTATTATTATTTTCCATTATTATTTTGTTTGTCAGAATGTTAGATGACAGACTTCCACGTATCGCTCTTTAAGGAATCCCTGAAGGACGCAGACCCCCAGGCAGACTTCCAAAAAGGTGGAAAGACAGTTGGAAGTCAACATCTCAAGAGCTACAAGCGAAGGCACAAACAGATCCTCAGGATCTAGAAAAAGAAGAAGAAGAAGAAGATTTTGTTTGTATTTAAAAATAATTCTTGACACTGGCAGAAACAATCTTTCACTTGGTGACATTCAAGTTTTTTTATCATGAAATTTATTAAACCAATTACAAGTCTAAATAAGAATGAAAATCAGTTTGTTCCCAGAAACCTCCTTTAAAGCAAACAAGCAGTTAAGTTCTCAAAATTTCGCACAAATGCACTATAGAAATCTTCCAAGCACTAAAATAACACAGGAGTGAATCAAAGAATCAAAATTCGCTCGTTTGTAAATAATCGCACAATATGCTATCATTATTTCAGCAATCATTCCAGTCCATTGAAGATCTTTCCGCGAAGAAACGGCTCTGAAACTGCCTGAAAATCATGAAGGCACTCCTCAAAAGGACCAAACACCTTTTAATATTAAGGGTGCAAAAAATATTTATTTATAGATTTGGCGTTTAATTTGTAGAACTCCTTTTGTGTCTACTAAGTTGTTTTTATTGTTAAAAAACATATAAAAATCAATTGTTTCGGATAGTTATGGCATTTTCAAACGAATGTTAGACATTCGTTTGAAGTTATTTTATACAGAAGTTATTTTCTTTTTTTTTGATATCTCATCAAAAATTAAGAAGAATATGGAAGTCTGGGCAATTACGGGGCTGACAACCGTCATAGGCTGGTTTAAGTGATCACTTTACACACGTGTGATATTCACCAATTCTACCCATTATGGACAATCACACTACTCAAATTCTTGGTAGTTTTATATATGTATGAACCAATTTAGAAACCTTGTTCTTGAATCACTAGAACTTCACTTTAGACATCTATTGGTGAGATGTAAAGAAACTTTTTTTTTATTACCAAGCAGAAACTCTTACATTAGCAGTTAAAAAAATATGTAATAATTTAATAAAATACAACTTAGTAGACTCAAAAAATCAGTGTTTGATTTAACATTTAATACATAAAGTAAGTGTATATAATAAACGGATGGTTGGTCATTTTTTACTATAGGGGTTAGTTTACTTGCTGCTTGGTTGGTGTTTGATTCAGTCCACATGGTCGAGCACGTGTGAACAGACGTGGTTGTGTCGCCCCAGGGCGCAGTCCCTTCCCGCCCTTGCTGTTTCCCAACCTCTGGAGCCCTGGATGAAAGAACTACAGGGTCATGGGCGGCTGAACAGCTAATTGGCGAACAATAGACGGGAAGCGATCAGGCGCTATAGAGCATCGAAGTTCAGAATCCATCTGTGATTTTTCACTCGTAAAAACGCCAAAAGTGGTGATTTTTATATATTAAAGAAAAAACTACTTAATGTTATAATTTTAAAATATTGATTTTAATATTTAAA
Source organism: Brachycentrus maculatus (assembly GCF_059751285.1). NCBI lineage: Eukaryota > Metazoa > Arthropoda > Insecta > Trichoptera > Brachycentridae > Brachycentrus > Brachycentrus maculatus. The sequence continues at coordinate 3,753,012 of NW_028280793.1, forward strand.
TAATACAAAGGAAGTTCAAGGATCAATCGTAAATAGTCCACATAATCATCCCTATCTCTAAAAAAAATGGATAAAATTTCCATCAATTAAAAATTTATGAGTCGAATGGTGAATGTTGGACCTAAGTAATATTATCACTTAACCAGGATGACAGGTCATAAGCCCTGTGAATACTCTGACTTTCATGTTCTTATTTATCTATGTTTCTATGTTGAGATGGCAAAATGTAAAAATAACTCCTACAAGTGAAGAAAACCCAGATTCGTGAACAAGTATTATGATACACACACTCAACATGTTGCGAATAAAAATAACCGACTAAAAAAACTATACTCAATCAAACATAAATGGCTGTTGTAAATTCATATGTACAGAGTCATGAGATGGTCAATATATGTAGGGGTTTCGGAAAATTTAGTAGTATGGTTGTCAATCATGTGTGAAATGGTGAATGTAGGACGTGTGTAAAGTGATCACTTTACCATTATATGACAGGTCATATACTATATGTATAAATACCCTCACTTCAATATTCTTCTTCAAATAATATTTGTTTAGATGTAAAAATGTAAAAATAATAATAATAATAAATCCCTTACCGCACCCCAATGGTGCATAGGGCACTGCTTCATATAAACGCAGTGTTATCTCGATCGATTACACATGAAGGAAAGGTGATCAGCCCTCCACTTCAGGTACCACTCCAGTGTAGTATTGAATGAACATTAGAGTGAAAAAAAATCACTTATATTTATTAAACCCCCCTGGGAATCGAACCCGGGACCTCCAGTACGGTAGGCGAGCATGCTGACCATTACCTACACTACGGAGGCGGACGTACATACGTAATAATAAGTGAAAACCCAGATTTGTTAATAAGTATTTGCACTCACTCAAAATGTTGTTAAAACTATATATTTGATGTGTATAATAACTGAAAATTTTTCTGGAACCTTTAAAGGGAGCTCCAATAAAAATCAGACAGTCAACTGAATGGAAATAATAAGTGTAAGGTAGATGTTAGTAGCGATCGCTACGGGATGCGAGGTGGTTAAAATACAGGAAGGAGCACAGCCCGCTGTGGTGTTGTTTTCTATGTACAAAGCTTGCGAATTAATTGATTTAATTGCTGAAAAACACGACCGCGCCAAAATGTTGACGTGTGTTTGCTTGTTAGTAGGTACCTGTAGATTGTATATAGATAACAGTGCTATAATAATGCAAAGTTCAAAATGAATTTTCACTATTTGTCTACAAAATATGAATTTATTACAATGTACATTTTGACATCTCAATCTTTTTCTACATAGAGAAAAATATGGAAGTCTGGGTATTTACAGGACTAACGAACTCTCATATTAAAAGGATATGCATTTTGTGAATTGATCCTCAGTCTTAATACATTGCGATCATAATTTCTAAAATTATAAAGCTCAATGAATAATGAAACCCTTATCCGCACCCCAATGGTGCATAGGGCACTGCGTCATATAAACGCAGTGTTATCTTGATCGTTTACACATGAAGGAAAGGTGATTAGCCCTCCGCTTCAAGGAACCAGTCCAGGGTAATATTGAATAAATATGACAGTGAAAAAATCACTAATATTTATTTTACCCCCCTTGGGAATTGAACCCGGGACCTCCAGAACGGTAGCCGAGCGTGCTGACCATTACACTACGGAGGCGGACAAAAATAAAGCTAAACGCATTTAAACTATGAATTTTTGTATTGATTGTTATTATTTTGTTGGTATATAAAAATAATACTTAACACTGGCAGTAACATCCTTTCACTGGGTGACTGCCAAATATAATATATATTTTTTAAATACTTGTCACACACATATGTACATATACACAATATACATTGTTCACAACATTATTGTCATTCCAACCCTTATTCATTTTGATATCTTAACATAGATGAAGAAGAATTTGGCAGTCTTGGCATTTACAGGGCTTAAAACCTATTATAGGCTGGTTAAGTGATCACTTTACACGCGTGTAACATTCACCATTCTACCCATGATTGACAATCACACTATTCAAAATTTGGAAGTCATACAAATATTTAATCTATTTCATCACTTTCTACGATTGTATTCGCCGTTTGTAAAATAATCCGATCTTGGATCAAAAGGTCTCTACTAAATAAAAGCTTTCTAAATCTAATTATAGATGGAAAATTATAGTAGTGTGGTTGTCAATCAAGGGTAGAGAGATGAATGTAATACGTGTGTAAAGTGATCACGAAACGAGCATTTAAAAAAAAAATTATTTGTTTTCAATGTTTTCATATAAAAAATATTTATTTGTTAACTTATTAATAATATATTGTATACATTCATATAAAAATTTATAATAATAATAATAAAACCCTTATCCGCACCCCAATGATGCATAGGGCACTGTGTCATATAAACGCAGTGTTATCTTGATCGTTTACACATTAAGGAAAGGTGATCAGACCTCCGCTTCAGGTACCAGTCCATGGTAGTATTGAATAAATATTACAGTGAATAAATCACTAATATTTATTTTACCCTCCTTGGGAATCGAACCCGGGACCTCCAGAACGGTAGCCGAGCGTGCTGACCATTACACTACGGAGGCGGACGAATTTATAAACCAACATTTTTTTGCAGACTTGTGAGTCTTGTCGGTGGAGTTCTTTTTACGTACGTTTTTTTATTGTTTTTATCTATTTTAACCAAAACACACAAAAACACCAATACACCAATATACACACCAAAAAATATTCATATTAAAAAATTGAAAAATAGTTTTTTTTAAATGTTTGATAATATGTTTGAAGTTATAGACTTCCATATCACTGCTATGCGAATCCTCTGCCATATATGAGATTGCACTTCAATATTGAAAGCTGTCCCACCGCATGCCCTGATCTGATGCAGAAGCATCTAGGCTTCCTGACAGATCTGCTCTCGCTAAGCAATTTTTTTTTAAGTAAGTTGCGAAATTTATTGAAAATGTGAAACAATATAAAATGTGAAACAATAATCAACTCAACATATCAGATCATTTATTATTGCACTTCAATAATTAATGATCTGATAAGTTGAGTTGATTATTTGTTTCCAGTTGTGACGTCACAAGCGAGGGTGGTGCGGTGCGAGGGAGTGTGTCGCGGATGCACCCGCGCTGCCGCGTGTCGCTAACCGAGGCCACGTGGCCCACCCCCCAGAGTCCAGGAGGAACGTGCACAAGTATCCAGCGTTCACGATCAGTGTTTTCTTATTGTCCGAACGCACTGACTTGAGTATTGTTACTGTGCGCGAATCCTAAATCGAAACAGTGGCCATTTGTAATTTGGATAATCGAAACCAATCTTCTAGCACACAACCATTTACCCACAACGAAGGTTTTATAGTGCCAAGAATTAGCAATAAACACTGCAATACATCGTTCCAAACATTTTTAATTTGTTGCCGACGGAAGTTAGAGGTCAAAATAAAATATGTAACAAAGGCAAAATTAAGGAATGGGTAAATGATCAAGAGTTAATTCAATGATAATTGCAAAATAGTTAATTTTCTTATTTTTTTCTCTTTTTTGTGTGTATATTAGGTTAAAATGGAAAATAACCATAAAAAATGTATGTAAAAAGAACTCCACCGACAAGATACACAAGGTGGCTTGGTGGGTCTCTGAAAAAATAATATTTGAAAATTGCTTATAATTGTTCTTTAAATAAATGTATACATCTTATGTAAATAAAAATAAATAAAAAGTAATTAATCACAACATTTTGAGTTTGTCCAAATATTTGTTGACAAAATTTGGGTTTTCCGCTTCACTTAGGAGTTATTTTTAAATTTTCACATCTCAACATAGAAGAATATGGAAGTATGGGAATTTATAAGGCTTATGACCTGTCATAGGCTAATCAAAAGTTCACTTTAGTAGACACAACTAGTAGAATGGTGGATGTTACACGTGTAATCACTTGACCAGTCTATAGTGATCGTAGGCCCTGAAATACCCGAGCTTCCATATTATTCTTCATCTATGTTATACAGGAATTACAAAATAGTTACAAAATCTGTCAATAATCATCACCGTTATAAATATTAATACAGATAAACATAATATTTCAACATTCAACGATGGTGAAGATAATAATAACGGAATTTTCAATACTTCATATATTTATCACTACTACTACTACCATCACGCCGTTTCTCCGTAGGGGTAGGCATAGAGGATGGAACGCCACACTCTACTGTAATGACATACACTTCTCGCCTCCTTCACTTCCGTAGATCTAGTCATACATGCCCTCCGATTACGCAAACTTTTGACAACGCCAGATTTTAGGTTCTGATTGATCTGATCGTGCCAATCTTTTTCGGTCGTCCTCGTTCTGTTTTCCCTCTCACATTCGCCACATATATTTTCTTAGTATTTTTTTTCTTATTTATCAATACATTTTAAAAATTTTATTTCAAGGAATAACTCGCAAAGCCTCTACTTTTAGAGGCTTGTCTACAGGTAGGATAGTAAGAATAGGGAGGATAAATGTGAAAAAAATATAACACAATAATAAAAATAATAAAACCCTTATCCGCACCCCAATGGTGCATAGGGCACTGCGTCATATAAACGCAGTGTTATCTTGATCTTTTACACATGAAGGAAAGGTGATCAGCCCTCCGCTTCAGGTACCAGTCCAGGGTAATAATGAAAAAACAATACAAAGTATTTTAATATGTCCCGACAGACCTCTCTGGGCGAGATTCACGATAGCTCGCAAGTGCAGCACTCGACCCTTATAAAAAAAGGAGCGGTTTGGCACGTTCACCACATTGGGTCTCTCCAGGCATCCCTCCCTTGCGCGGGTAGCACGTGTCGAGAGTTTGCTTCCGCAACACACTGCCATTGTTTCATTAAAAAGTTTAAGCACACCAACAATGGTGTGACAAAGTATGTAAAAATAGACGTTTGGTCACGACAGCTTGCAGCCGTTCAATATGTTACACAGAATTAGCATAAACTCACTCGACTGCTGTGATATGCTCATAAATATATTTATGCTAATGACATAAGAGGTTCGACGGAAGCGACTTTTTCAATACAAAATACTGGGTAAAGCCTAAATCTATAGATAGGCCTATTAATAGTGCAAAATAATTATAGATAAACCAGGACAAAGAAAAATAAAGCTATAATCAGTAAATTCATATGTATATTATGTTTGTATCCAGAAAATCTTCAAAGATGTGCCAACACGCCAAATTATTCTAGGTTATTCCTTAAGTTGGAGACTGACCGGAGCATTTCGTCGTAAAATAACGTCGTAACATCGTAACTCGCTGTACTGACTGCCTGAATGCTCGCATCGTAACGTGTTACGTAACGACGAAATGCTCCGATCAGTCTCCATCTTTAAATTCTTAAAATGGGAAAACAAGGGTTTTTATTTAATTTTATTATTTTACTAATTCATTTTAAACTTTTTTTGACAATTCAACATAGATGAAGAATATGGAAGCCTGGGTATTTACAGGACCCGTTATAGGCTGGTTTAAGTGAATACTTTAAGACCCGTTATAGGCTGGTTTAAGTGAATACTTTATACACGCATAACATTCACCATTATACTTATGATTGACAACTATATCTACTTTAATTTTTTCGCAACTTTTTGATTTGATTGAGCTCCATTTTTATTTTTCATTTAACTTTTATGTTCTCATCGTCCTTTTGCCACATTTTAAGTACTTTTTAGTACCGGTTTCGACAAGAACCTTGTCATCATCAGGGTTTATTAAATTCAAAAACATTAAAATATTCATAATTATTTACATTCCCTTAGCTAAAACTTCCACACACTCCGTAAAAAATCGTAAATATTATTTTTATTATGACGATGACAAGGTTCTTGTCGAAACCGGTAGGTTAAAGTGTACTAATAATAAAAAAGTGGTTAAAACAAAGTTGTTCAATTTTATGAAGTTAACAAAATGTGCCACAAAGTATGTGCGAAAAACATTCAAGAAATAAAAATAATTGTCTGAACAATATGCACTTCGTATCGTCGATGAATTCTGCTATTTTTTCCATATTTATTTTCTAAATAAGGAATATTGTTGTAAAATTAAAAAAAATACAAGTCGGGGCTGAAAAGAAAACTTCAAGTTATTTACCAAAGACACTCGGGTCTACTCCACAGACTTGGAACCGCCACGAGCGTGTTTTTGAAATATTGATTAATATTGTAGCAATATTTGTGAAGAGCCCTCCGACCGCCGCCATTGTTTCGCGGAACAAAGATGGAGGCATGAAGATGCAGGGGCCGAAGCTGGAGCCTTCACTTCCGCCGGAACTTGAGAACTCTTTTGTTTCCGGTGGTTTTTAACTCACCGAGTTTATATTGCCGCTTCCGGGATTTAGTTTTAAAAAATACGTGCAGAATTGATGGACACTTTTAATTAATATCTTCAGTGATATTTTTTTATTATTGTTTTTAAAGTAAACACCGATTAAAAATTAATATATACAAAAATTTTATTCGTCCCTTTTTTACTGCGTTGGTACTCCGATTTAATTATAATATGTATCCATTTTTCATATCTCAACAAAGATGAAGGTTTTTAATATTTTTTTAAAGAGAAATGTTTGTGTTTTTTATTATTTACAAAAATATGTACTACCATTTCATACAATATCTGTGAGCATAAGCGGCTCATTATTAGAAATAGGTATTAAATTGTGATAAAGTGGGTTCGAACCAAGAAACTCTGGATCAAGAGTCCGCGATACTAACCACGGGATCACAATGTATGATATAATTCACATGTCGCTTCATGTGTGAGTTTACGGCAGTATTTACGGTTGATTAAAGTATCTATGGTTAATTTGAGTATTCCTCGGAAGACCGACGAAAACTTGGCATTATTAATTATTTAAATACTTGAAAGTGCTTGAGTTAAGTCGAAATTATCAGCGGACATGTATGGGAAGATGCATGAATGTGGAAAAGGAGAAGATTGTTTTCAAATACAGATTTGTGTGGCATTCAACTCTCACCGTATAAATCACTGTTGGATCAAACAACAAAATAGTAATAAATAATTGTTCCTTATAAGATTCCCTGAAAACAAGATTTATGTAACATACTCCCATCAACTGTTTACTTAATCGTTTACAAAGCAAATTACGTTAATTTATTTTCCTTGTAGCTATCTCTTTGAATATTTCCTTTGAAGTGAACGTTTCTTGGTGCAGTGCCGCTAAATAAGCATTGAAAATACATATGTGTATCTAAAGTACCCAAAATATGTAAAGAGTATGTAGGATCTCCGTTACATTACACAGATCAATGTTTTGTTCATGTTTTAAGAAGAAATTTGATACTGGGATGTGAGATACGACACGAGACGAGGGCTAATTATAAGTGTAACATTTTTGAAAAGAAAAACGTTCATGTCTACATTAAATTTAACGTATGCGTAGAAAATGTATGTTTTATTGGAAGTTACACAAATAAAATCTAAACTTTGACTGACTTGGAACGAAGACTACTTCTAGTTAATCAGGCAAAGTAATTTATTTATTAATTATCTTTATTCTCAACCTTGAGGTGAAGTGAGTAACCCTTTAATGTTAAAATGGTTAATACATTTTGTAAAATACAATGAAAAATAAAACGAAATAATAACAATAACATATATAATCAAGAAGAGAAAAACGTATAGGTACTAAAGACCAAAAAAAAGTTAAATATATAAACAGTTTTTCGAAGGTGCGAACCCTTATCCGCACCCGACGGTGCATAGGGCACCGCATCATATAGACGCAGTGTTATTTTGATCGTTAAGGAAAGATGATTTGATACACATTGTTTTAAACCACTTTTATTCATGGAAGTATTATTCCGACGGGTTTCGACAAATACCTTGTCTTCTTCAATAATGGATACGTGCAATGAATGCGATATCACTACACATCCATCTCTGAAGAAGACAGGGTAGATGTCAAAAATGGTTGGAATAATGGTACCAAAAATATATGGTTTATGGTCAAAAACAACGATCTCGTCCACTAAGTATACATTGGAGACTGCATCCAACTTGTTGTGGTTCTATGGTCTACTTTTATATTTTTAAGTTTTGGATGCGCTGCTAAAAGCTCCATGATCTATCGCGATAGTAAAATGCATTATACTCTTTTAAAAAAATATTTGTAAAAATCCATATGAAAAATCGAAGTACGATTTTTCATCCTGGAAATATTATTTTTTACATTTTACCATATGACGCATAAGACCTATTTGGTTTGAATGAATATCACTTTAGAGAAACAACGAAATCGTTGTGGCCCCATGACTATTCAATTAGTTCCACATGTCATCCAATACCTTCTTAAGACATGATGAGCAGTCAGCGAAAGTTCTTCTACCGTAAAATTGGGGTAATTTTATCTTGAGCTGGTCAATTCACACAACCAACAAAGTTCTTATTGTGTCAATCTCCCTTGATGTATGCAATTATAAATGTTTTACGCCTTTTAAAAATCGTGTAGGCCTACCCACCGGTTCCGTGCTGTAATGGTCAGCAAATTTAGCTACCATGCAGAAGATTCTGGGTTCAATTCCTATATTCAGTATAGATTCTATGCAATACACCATTGAATGCGGCTAAGGATTTGAAAATGAATTTTTAAAAACCCGCTTTTTCTACGTAGGAAATAACAGAAAACCAATGTTAACGAAAAATATGCATCTTCTATATAAATTATAAGTAAATGTTCGTTTGCTCAAAAATTATATCTCTTAAAATTATTCACTGATTTTTTTAAAATTTTGACATGTAAATATGAAAAAATGTGAGAAAATAATGGCAATTCCTTCTAAGTAACAGTAATAAGATTATAGTATTAAATTATTTATACTGGATCCTCTCTGTAAAGTAAGAACTTAGCACGGCTGCGCTCGCTTGAACAAATATGTTTCCGTTAGAGTTGTTACATCAACAGACAACGGCTTGTTTTTGCTTAACGCAGAATGAACAGGACTACAAGGATCTTAACTTTTTATTATTTTTATCTGAAGGCATCAAGTTTCACACTATTTGTGTTTTTACAAACACAAACATTTGATTATTTAAGGAATATCATTTCTGTCTACCCTCAACACTGACTTGTGTTACAGACAGCCACTTAATTCCTCACAGGAAACCATTTTTTTGTCTCAGCTCTGAATTATTCAATATATTCTTGTAATCGATAATATTTGGCTAGTTTATATAACACCATTTTTACGAAATTCGTCTAACGGGGGCTATACATTTTTTTCTAATTAGCTTATGCTTTGTACTATATACGAACTTATATTGTTAATTGATTTGCCATTAACTTTTTTGAAATATACATGATGATTTAATTATTTAAAAAATCAAGCACAAATATAGAAATAAGACCACTTTTTGAGTTTGTTAATGCAAAAACGACTGATTTCATTAATTGATTCAGCAGTTACTTTGTGGTAATCTCAATCCATTTTTAATTTTACTTTTACTTCGTATCGAAACACGTGCCACAATAGATTTTAATAATAAGTGGTTACCAGGTAAAACTTAAATAAAAACAAACACGACTAGTTTCGAGAACTACAAATATTTATTAAATAACAGGTGAAAATACAAACTGTTCGAAAATACTAATAGTTTGTATTATTATAACAGATCTTGAAACTAGTTGTAATTACATGGATCAACTCAAAAGTTTGGTCTTGAATGAGTATTTATTTTTGCATTTTCTAAATACGTGAACTTATAGAATAAAATTATAACAATGCTGTTTTTTTCCACAGTAATTTTATTTGACCAACTACCGGATTTCGACATCATCAGACTGGTGACTAGTGACCATACTGATGTGTAGGTTTGCAGAAGCAAACAAACCACTCACACTACTGTGTAGAGGACACTTCATGAAGGGCCTGAGTCCTTTAATATGTCGCTCACTCTTTTCTACAACGTCATATATAAAAAAAACTTGATTTTTCAGGAGGTCGTTTTTAAAGTTTAAGAATATAATAAAATGTATTAAAAATAAATATCTAGCCACTCATTGAACTATTTACTGTGCAACAAATCTTTTTAGGTAAAACCTGAAGGTTTTTTTCTCCATTTGAAAAATATTTAGTATATTTAAAAATATTTAGTATATTTCGTCTGCCTCCGTAGTGTAATGGTCAGCACGCTCGGCTACCGTTCTGGAGGTCCCGGGTTCGATTCCCAAGGGGGGTAAAATAAATATAAGTGATTTTTTCACTGTCATATTTATTCAATATTACCCTGGACTGGTACCTGAAGCGGAGGGCTGATCACCTTTCCTTCATGTGTAAATGATCAAGATAACACTGCGTTTATATGACGTAGTGCCCTATGCACCATTGGGGTGCGGATAAGGGTTTTATTATTATTATTATTATATTTAAAAAAATAATAAAACAATTCATTTTCTTCAAAATACAAAAACAACACTTTCTGACCTGTAGCGGGTAAATATTAAGATAAAAATATGCCGCTTTTGCTGGGATAAAGCACATTTTCTCGGCATTCCGAAAACATGCACAACTGAAAATTGACTATTTTTGATATATGACGTTGTTGAAAGGAGTGAGCGATGTGTGCTCATATCTCTTGCGCTTCGCTTTATATTTTTCTTCTCATCTTCAACATTTTATTTGGTTATAAAGTACCATCTGTTTAAAGTACCTACCGGCATATTACCATAGTATCAAGTACGAGGGTCCAGGTGATACAATAAGCCTTTAATTGTAGGTGATCAGAGTTACACACAGGGCTGATAGTCGATAGGAGTAGCAATAAGAGAAGCGGTGAGTTGTGATTAATGGTCGAATCGTATTCAGTGGACCGTTTTTATGAGCCGCTGTATCGAATCGAATCTTTATTCAATTATCTCAATTACTGCATCATTTGGTAACATCAGAAGCACACACGAGTATTACATATTTGATCTCGTCTTGTATGGGTAAGGATGGGAAAATATGTAATACAATATGTCTCATAAAATAAATTATCATTACATGGTGCTAAAAGAACAAGTAGATATTTTTGAACAGATCCAATTGATATTTTACTTTTGTATAAATTATAATAGAGTTTTATCACGAAAATTCATTCTACCTAATTATAGAATTATATTTTTCATAATATTTTGGTGTGCCCAAATAACAAACTTTCTTATGAATGCTGGATTTTGATGTATAGGTACTTATGATATGTATATATATATATATATATATATATATATATATATATATATATATATATATATATATATATATATATATACATATATATATGTATATATATATATATATATATATATATATATATATATATATATATATATATTTATATATTTATTGTGTGTGTGTGTGTGTTTATTAGTATTTCAACATTGATGTAATGTTTTTTGAGATGAACATTTGGAACCGAAGTTGTTACCTATCACTGGCTCTGGCTGGTTCAAGTGATCATTTTACTCGTTTTTTTTCATAATTTTCGGTACATATAGTAGTTCTTCAAATTATGTTTTGTAAGGGTGGTCTGACCAGAAGCTTAGAGCTTCTGGTTTGGATCTGGAAATATAACGGTGACCTTTAAAAGGTCGTTCCTTAGTTAAATTGAAATGTGGGTATATAAAAATTACAAATTAAATATAATTTATGAAATAATTTAACTATAGTAGCCGTTATATGTACTTATTTTTTAGCAAATCTACCCCTTTTTAAAACGCATAAAATATTCGTACGACAATAAAGATTTTAGATAGCATTGACTATACAATACACCGGGCGGACCATCAAATCCTTTGACAAGGAAATCGTTTAATCTGCAAATAACGACGTGTGAAATCGCTGATCTTCAGCAAGGTGTCTGGTCCTGTGCATCTCCCTCCCACTTCTTCACCCCTACTCGAGCACTGCTATTAGTACCCTCCCAAACCCTCACGTTATGGATCTAGGGGCTGAATTACTGCGCCACCTGCGCCCAAATATCACACGAAATGCAGGAAATTGCATTATATTTATTGCAGATTTCATTTTTTAATATAATTTCTACCCTGTAAGACCTACACGCCTTCGCCTTTAAACTAAACAGGAATGTTTTCGATCATTTTTATTTTAATATTTTAACACGTTTATCATGGTTTTTGGCCGGGAGTCTTGCGTTTTTAGGTGAAGTTGTAAAGATTCGTGGCACATAAAAAATAAAGACATAATTTCTCGTTATAAAAATGACTGTATATTCGATGCCGCGGGAAACCTATCTCTTCTACCAATATTGTAGTGACGGGAATCGTACAATAAAAAATGTAATCAACAACGCAACACCACTCGTGCATTTTTAGTATACAAAAATACACTACAATTGTATTATAATATGATGTTTTCTGAGGCGAACTCTCTGACAAGGATTCCACCAGAGCCCCAAAATTTGGTAACAACATTTTGCTGCACGATCTTTTATAAAAAAACGCTTCAAAATTAAGGTACGTCTTAAAGTCCGTAAAATACGGTAAGTATTAAGTTGTTGCAGTGTGGGATTAAATCGAAGGGTAACTCGCAATCTGAATGATTCAGTATTCGATCTGCTGCGCGAGAAGCCGGTCGTATCTCTGCGCATTATTAAAACAATACATATATTGAAATTTGACTGCTTTTAAGAATGCATATTGAACTGCTCGCCTTTAAATAAATGTTTTCTTTTCAAAACCATATATTTATTTCGAAGAAAAACTTACTTTTTCAATACAAAAAAGAAAAATTGAATCACGTCAAATGTTACCTGGATTTAAAGAAATTTAAGTTGCCTTTCGTATATTGGGCCTTAAGCATACAGTAACTCGTCTTAATCCAGTATTTTTTTAAAAAAGAGCATTTACTTTTGTTCAGGAATACCCTGTAGTTTGAAAGGAGATGTGTATCCTTAAATAATGCGAAATTCGCCAATTATGAATACAAGTATGGTTATCATAATGAAATCACCGGCGCGGGGCTGAGAGGTGCTCCTCGGCACGCTCCTCCCTCGATGGCGTAATGAGGGAGGATAGGAGGATTATCAGCGTTTATCTCTGCGCCACTTGGCATTGTCATCCGGCACCCAGACGTGACATCAGAGGGCCAAGGGTAAGAGGGAGTTGAGACGTGACGACACACAATGTCATGCACCGATTAAACATATGTAGTTTATTATTATCGCAGATTTATTCTAAATGATGGTTAAGGACGTTTAGGTAGTGAAGGATTATATTATTATTTTAAGTGTATTTTATCGTGTGTATAGCAAATGCACACAAGATAACAGTACCATACTTTTGTCATGTTTACGGCTTAAAATATTTGTAAAATACCTGGGTAAGTATTAATTATTATTTTTTAGTCATCATTATATTTATAATAAAAATTCTCCGGCCTTATCGGTACACGGTATATGTACTCTAGCTGTATAAAGCCACGCATTGCTGAGCCTCAGTCAGCTAAAATATAAAAGAAAGAAAAGATATACCACACACATCTAATATACTCGTATTTGATTTCACGAAGCTTGTGATTTACAATATTTTATCAGCTGTTAAGAAAACACGCCTGAGTGTGTTTCATATTTCGCAATGTTCAATATTGCGTATGTTGGTGATAATTTCAACAGCTGACTCTGATCGCATTAAAAAAAACGCCATTGCGTTAAAAAAAAAAACATATTTAACAGAAGCATGTTCTTGCCAGCTTACCTTACTACCTACCTCTAGTGCCTACCCTAGTAAGTAGTACCTAGCTTACCTTACTACCTATCTATACTGACTACCTTAATTAATTATCTGTGAACGCCACCGCATAAATGATACTAGAGTATGGTGTGCACACGGATGTATTGTAAAATATTAAAATAAAATAAACGTCCATGACTTCGGCAACAGATTCCACATTCCTACTAATGCAGATACCTATTTTCCAAAATAATATTACATATAAGGTACATAAGTTAATGTCCTATTTGTAATAAAGATGAAGTATTCCAACAAGGCGCGTTTCGACCAACACGAGAGTCGGGCGCACAAAACGTGTGTGACAAACGAACGCAAAAGAAGTTATCGTCCGAAACCAATGTATGTATATATTTCTGTCATGGCGCCCTCCGCTGCGAAATAACAGTAGCGAACGTGTTTAGCGGCAATTGAAGCAATTAGGTGTCGCTAGTATCGCCGCGCAGCCAGAGCAAACCAAACAAGTGCCGCCAACAAAACGGCGCAAACAAAACAAAGCGAGAAAAAGGCTAGCGACGCGCCGGCGGGAAAACGGAAAATCTGACAGATTGTACTCTAATGGTTTTCAGTAGGTACATTTACGAACAGAGTTTGAAGACTTTTGTCGACAATTTGTAAACTGCTTACTACAAACAAAAAAGACTTTTGAACAACAAAATACAACTGTCGCGATTATATTACAGGATTTCGGCTGACAAGATTTTATACATTCGTAGAGAACTTATTATTATATTCAGTACTAGGTGTGTAGGTAGTTCTTCAGTCGTATTTTCTTTGGGAGTAAGTCCTAAATGGCTTCCAGTTTTCAGTAGGTGCATTTACGAACAGTTTGAAGACTAATCGACAATTTGTAAACTGCTTACTACAAACAAAAAAGGGAACAGGAAAACAGGACTTTAGATTTCGACTGACAAGATTTTATACATTGGTAGATTGCCATATTATTAAATTCATATCTAAAACTATTAGATAAGTACTTCTTCAGCCATATTTTCTTTGGGAGCAAGTTCCCATTCATCTGTCGTTCAAAATATTGTGTGAATTCTCGTAAATTTGCACAAATATTATTCATTTGTTGTCGCGGCATTCTGTAAGGAGGAAATACACAAATTGGGTGATCACAAAGGCCTATCGTTAACACCGCCATTAATCCTAACAATGGAAATATTACTCCACAATCGGTGGGGTATTTTGGAAGGGAACATAAACCTTTTCAATCAGATGGTTTCTAAACATGGAGTTTGTGTACATAGTGTACGTTTGATAACAAGTATTTTTATAATTTAATCAAATATGGGAGTCGATACAGTAACCGGCAGAAAATAATATACATCGGCCTTAAGAATAAGACTAATTTTTTAAAGCTGTCCCACCGCATTCTCAGATCTGATACAGAATCATCTTGGCTTCCTGACAGACCTTCTCTTGCAAAGCATTTTTTGTTTTTGTTTTATCAACTGTGTTGCGAAATTTATAGAAAATGCGAAACAAAATTTTGTCCCGATTTACTATGAATTTACATTTAAAAACTTTGAATACATAATTTGAAAATAGACTGTGTAAAATTGGCCAGCTTCGGATCTGTAGAGCGTCGTCTCTATCGCATGATGTGCTAACAGTCCCCCATTTTAGACCACGTATTACCGCCTAAAATTTAGTCTGATGATAGTCGCTGCAATGCGAAGACAAGCCATATTAGCCCAAAAAAGATCAATAGTAAAAATGTTTGCGACCCATGTGAACCCAGTGAACTTTCCTTCACCCCTCCTTGTTCAGCCTCCAAATTGAACAAGCGCTTTATCTTTAACACAAAAAACAACTTATTACTTGTCGGTAATGCCCCTTTGTTAAAATTCTTTGATATTTGTGCAATTTGCAGGAAAAATCAGCACTCTGTATAAGTAATCAATACCCCACGGTTCGTATAAAATGTCTAATGGTCAAATACAAAACGTACTCGCATTAGTAACCCCAGGCAAGTCGAGCCTTTGTGTGACTTTTTATTATTTTGAAATGTGCACTCAAACGCTCGATCAACCCAATGCTCTCTTGGTCAAATCGAATTTGGTATCCGAATTATCAGGGGCTCGTATTAAATAAAAGTCGTTATACAAATATTACAATGCAATATTTTCAACAAGTTTTGAACTAATATAAAATTCAACACGAATTACTTTTACCATTCGACATTGTATGATATATGGACTGTTTACTTCGAAACTGCCTTTGAAGTTGGGAAGGAAAAATGTAATATATTAGCTTACAAAAAAAACACTATAAGACACTAATTTCATATTTAATCATATTTATCTTGTGTTCAATCAATCTGGGAGTCAATAAACTGAGGCGAAATATGTATTTTCTCATTTTCAGTCGTGAAAAAAAATTCTTGTTCCACGCCGAGACTTACTATAAATACATTTATAGAAAAATATAAACAAATAGCTGAAAAATATAATCACTTACTAAAAATGTACAGAAAAATAGAAACGAGTTGCTAATTTTTATTAATATTTATAAAGCAATACCAACATGAAATCAGTTTTAAATAAACCAAAAAAAATCTGCAGAACAGCAGTTAGAATCACGTGTATGTACCTATTATAAATAAGTATGTATGCAATGAACTTTTCATCCCCATGTCATAATAAACCGCCTTTGAGGGAGGTCTTTGTTCATAATAAACAAAAAAACAATTGTCCTTCTGCTGCGGGAAAAATAATACATTTCAAAAACAATAAAAAATTCTGAATTTAGGGAACTACACCTACTTACCTACCTAATAAACATTTGTTTTATATACTAGATAGTTTCACAATTTTGTTTCACATTTTCTATAAATTTCGCAACTTAGTTCATAAAACAACAACAAAAAATGCTTTGCAAGAGAAAGTCTGTCAGGAAGCCTAGATGCTTCTGTATCAGATCTAAGAATGCGGTGGGACAGCTTTCAATATGTACTAGGTAGTGTATCTAGTAGGTGCCAACTCTTATTTTCTTCTCATAGATTACTATTTTTTTTTTGCAAAGAGAGAAAGAAGACAAATGAATCACAGTGGGAGTATTTTTAAAAGTGGACTTGTATTTAAATTTAAAAATATTCCCACTGTAATTCATTTGTCTTCTTAGTCTCATTCAAAATTTTATTCTTGCATAAATGTCAAACCGTAACTATTTTATTTTAATATATATTTTACCTCTAGCCTCCGTAGTGTAATGGTCAGCATGCTCGGCTACCGTTCTGGAGGTCCCGGGTTCGATTCCCAGGGAAGTCAAGTAAATATAAGTGATTTTTTCACTCTAATTTTCATTCAATATTACCCTGGACTGGTACCTGAACCGGAGGGCTGATCACCTTTCCTTCTTGTGTTAACGATCAAGATAACACTGCGTTTATATAATGCAGTTCCCTATGCACCATTGGGGTGCGGATAAGGGTTTGAATGAATGAATATTTTACCTGATGATTGAATGATTATTCCGAAACCGGTAGTCACGAAGTTGAGTTAATTGAAGTGGTATTACACAAATAAAACGATTAGTGATTAGGAGAGTGTTATATTACCATATAATAAAGTAAAAATTATTTTAATACACAAAATATATTGATTTTTAATTTGAGTTTTACTTGACAAATACCACTATTTCTTTAAATGTATTGTGACACGTGTCACAATAGATTTTAAGAAACAGTGGTATTTACTACGTAAAAATTAAATTGATGGATTTTACCGCAAAGTGACTGCCGAATCAATTAATGGAATGAAAGGAAATTATTGCTGTACGGAAAAGCAAATGAAGAAGAAATACCAAGTACTAAAAGAAGAAAACCTGCAAAGTTGTGTAACAGTACTCGTACTAGCTTGAATACGGATGCGAGTCCCTTGAGAATAAATTTACTTAGTTATTGTACTTTTTTTAAATTATATATTCCTGATTTCACAAGGGTGTAAATATCGCATATTTAAAAAATTTATACTTTTAATCCCCAAAAGTTACAATAAGGCAATGCCTTAAACTTAAATACAAACATCCTGTTTCCGGGATTGTATTATATTATTATTATTCAAATCGTGTGAATTTTAAAAGTCAGTTCCGGTTTGTATCAGAAATACCTACTTATAAAATGTGAATAACGGTCTTATTCCTGATTCCAGCAAGCGGAGAAAATTTCATAATTTGATTCATAAAGGTGAAAGGCTCAGTGGTGTAGTTGGGCAGACGCTCGACTCGAAACTGGCGTCGCGGGTTCGATTCACGCCAATTGGAAAAAGAAAATAAGAAAAAAATATTTAAGTGGTCTTTGTATTAGTGATATATTTTTCACATTTACCTTCCCTATTCTTTCGATCCTACCTGCAGACAAGCATCTAAAATAGATGCTTTGCGGGTTATTCCTTTAATTAAAAAAAACTTTATAAAAAATACTTAGAAATTTAACAGAACAGAAATCTTACACATAAACGAGTATTACAAAACATGTACGTGTACTGTGCCAGTCACAAAATTCCAGATTTGTAAAAATACCGGGAAGAGGGACGGGAGGGAGAAAAACGGAAAGGGAAAAGACCAATACTCAAGTCAAGGAAAAAGTCAACGAAACAAGGTACAATTAATGTCGACATAATAAATATTACTTTTATCACAGACGCACATAATTTGATAACACTATTATTTCGTATTTAAAAAAAATATATGTGCCTGAGGCGAATACCGTATGTAAACTGGTATTACTTCATCGGAAATTAGGATGCGAGGAGAAGAACCCAACGGCCCCTCATACTGGAAGTCCTGAAGAAGAGAAGATTGACATGCTTGGAACATGTCCTCAGAATCCCACCTGAGAGCATTAACCCCTCATATCTCTTCTTCCAACCCCGTGGATATCGGCACCCCGAAAGACCGTCGATAACCATTCACCGACTATACTCAGCGGATCTTTGGGATGCCGGCCTGACCTTATAGGAAGCAAAGGAGATGGTGCGTGATAAAATGACTAAGAGACGTCTCATGTTGGCCATATGCTTCACCTAGGGAGCGAACATGGAAAAAGAAGATTATTTTTCAATTATTCTAATGATATGGCTTTGAACTTGATGATGAACATAATAGTGTTATAATAACCTCGAGATGGCACAATGGAAAGGGTTGGTCAGACGGCACGCGGCGTCGCGGGCGTACCGACGCCTGACCGCGGCGGGGCGCCTCTATGTACATAGGCCACCACAGAGATGCACCCCTGTACGTAGTGCATAGAGCCCTGCACGACACACCTCCGATACTTATAATTATAATATTTGTATTTCAGGTTTGAGAATATTCAATTCAATTCAAAATCGTTTTTTACAAAGCAATTTCGATCATACATTGGGAAAATGTAAAAAAATGTTTTAAACAAGATATAAACAGTAAAGATATACTTTTATGTATGTGTGTGTATTTTATTACGGGGATAGCATTTTTTATTATTCAATATATTGCATGCTGAATTTAATAATTTAAAAATACTTTTATAATTTCATTTATTCAACATTTTTCTCAATATTTTTATCGATTTATTTAACTTTAAGTAAAATTATTTCAACGCAAACAAATTATGTTAAATAAGAAGTCCCCATATCGTGATAAATGACAATAAAAAACAAAAAATTGTAAGGATTTACCTCCTATTTCATATAAATACATTTTTATTGTATTTTTTACCTTCATACATTAAGTTACACACCCAGTTTACAATCAACTACAGTATTGCCAAGATATAAAACATATATTGTATTTTGTAATTTTTTCAAACGAAGAAGGTGTATCACAAATCTGCCACATGCCCTAGTAAAACAATATTTGAAAAAAAAACACGAAAAGCAAACAAATCGTTATTCTTTTTCCTCCAATGAAAATAAATCTTTATTTCATTTTATTTAGCCATTGGAAGTCACGTGTCCAACAATAATGATTGTCCACGAACCAAGTTGTGTAACTATTCATCCCAGCGGGGGTGCTTCCACATAATAACAAACCCGTGAACAGTTTTTTTTGTGCTTCGTAAATCCGCGCCTGTCATTCGATTGTTATTTTTTGGTCTCCCACTTGAACTAAACCCCTAACAATGACAATAATCCACAAATTATCAAGAGTTTTTTATTCGCTTAGATTTTGTCGTTGATTTTTGTTTTTTCGTCAAACAAGAAACCAATCATTTTCTAAGTTTATATTCCACTGCCCGAAAAATGTTATATTAAGTACATAAAAAATTAAGCTGAATAAATTTTGAATTTTTTACAAATTTTTTTGAGCTTTTATTTTTTGAAAGACAGAATAACAAAAAAAAACTAACTTTAAGTAAATATTTTATAAACATCTCAGCATAGATGAAGATGTCGTTCAGAAAGGAATATTTAATTCCGGGTATACGAGTATACAGGTCTTACGACCTATCATTGAATGATATAAATGATAACTTTATAAACTGTGCCAAATTCACCATTCTACTCATGATTGACAACCATACAAAAAATAAACTTTATAAAATTAAACAACTTTGTTTTAACCACTTTTTTTTAATTATTAGTACACTTTAACCTACCGACCGGTTTCGACAAGAACCTTGTCATCATTAGGGTTTATTAGAATTTAATAAACCCTGATGATGATAAGGTTCTTGTCAAAACCGGTAGGTTAAAGTGTACTTATAATTAAAAAGTGGTTAAAACAAAGTTGTTTAATTTTATAAAGTTTATAAAATCTGCCAAAGTATCTGCGAAAAACATTCAAGAAAAAATAAAAGAATAATCACAATTTTTTTTTAATAAAAAACATTATGATCTGGCGATTAATTATATCTGGCGATTAATTATATAATTACGTGATTCTTGTAAATAATATCACGTGCTTAAGTAAAGGTCTTTGATATTATATGATTAGTTGAGATTTCATCCATGATGTGTATGCTGAAGTTTGTATTGGAATGTAATTCTGTCACTAAAAATACAAACAACTTTCTAAATTTAAGTAATATGGTCATCAATGGGTAGAATGGTGAAGATCAAGCAATGACAGGTAGTAATCCCTGTAAATACCCAGACATCCATGTTCCATTAAATATAATTTCATACAAAAGTATAAATAAATGGAAACACCTAATCATAAAAGGGAAAATAAAGGGTCGACGAGGTGTGGGTTGAAGACAGATCTCCTGGCTCCGAAATAAATGAGATTAGAAGGGGATCAGAACAGTTGAGGTACGATTTAGAACTGCCCAAAACAGGGAAACATACTCTCAAGTGATAGTCGACATCGGAAGACCTGACACGACACATAAAAAAGAAGAAGTTAGTTAAATAATAGATTCATTAATTGATTCGGCAGTCACTTTGCGGTTACCACATTTATCTATCCATTTTCAATTAATGTTGTACTTAGTGAAAATAATTCATACAAAAAGCCATAAACTGCAATATTTTGAAACTTCAGAGATTTAGAAATTCATAAAAATATAAATAACAATAAACCCATAATTAACAACATGACAATGACTAAAGCCTCCCCCCTTTTGTGTATGTTCCCACTGATAAGAAATAAAAAATATGTACATATAAATTAAATTAATAAATAAAAATAAGAAACAGCTACTACCCCCTCTTCAACCTTCAACGTCCCAAGGACCCAACTCTAAAATTTAGAATTAGCTTCACATACGGTGTTTGAAAATGATGCGGAATGCATCGAAACACGTGTCACCGTAGATTTTAAGAAATAGTGGTATTTACTAAGTAAAACATTAATTAAAAATAAATGATAGTTGTGTGAGAAATATTCCATTACGTTTCATAAGTGTATTGTTTTAGTATTATGCTGATTTCGTTCCCATTATTATACCAACAATACGGCGAAATACGCTAAACAAATCGTCGTCAACCCACCCGCAGAAAGCTCTCATTTCCCACACACCCTTTCCTCTGTCAACACAAAATCTGAATGATCTCTATCACTCGGTTCATAACATAAAGAGATTTGTTCGCAGTACAAAGAGATACGCGACACTCCCAAGACCTCCCGCAGCGTAACTCCTTATCAAAGAGGGTGGAGAGAGAGGAGTATATTAAATCTAATACGATTTGGTGAGGTGGAAAGGGATAAAGAACGATAGTTGAGGGCGACCTCATTAATGTTTTGTTTTGGCAAAGGGTGACGCGTGGCATCAGCTTTTATTGGTGCTTTTTATAATGAAGCACTGTGCGCCGATTTAAAAAGGAGCGAGTGTTTTTGCCAGAATTTTCACTCATGAATTACATGAAATTAACTTTAAACATAAAGAGTAAATCCAGTCCATATAAAAAGTGTAGGCTATAAAACTTATGAAGTTTAAGCCTACGTAGGGCGATGATAAGCGGTGTTTCATAATCCGTAGCTAGATTTCTGAGTCACTTGAACTTTGGGTAATTCAAATACATCATTTGAAAAAGACTAGACTTTACAAAATTAATTGAAGAAATAAAAACACGTTTCATACGCATTTCATTGTTGATTTTAACGTTACGCTTAGCACTTTCTAGGCAATGTAACCACAGTGTTGTAATTAAAATCAATAAGAACAAAATTGAACGTTAAGATTTTACTGCATGTTGTTCACACTCACAATAAATAAATTGGACACTCAAAAATGTTGTAAATAAATCAACTTGTCTAATTATAAGCTTAAATAAAAAATGATGTTTTCTAGCATTTCTCAAGTTTGTGAATAAAATCCAGGTTTCGGGCCTCAAATATAAATGAAAGAGTTTCTGTTTAATGAAAGCTTCCCTCATCCCATCATAGATGACTCTAGTGAAGCATAGAACACTGTGTTTCGAGTTTGATCAATATATTTAGAAGTTTCAAAAATTTGAGTAGTGTGGTTGTCAATCATGGGTAGAATGGTGAACATCGCACATGTGTAAAGTGATCACTGAACCAGCCTATGACGGTTCATACAGCCCTGCAAATACCCAAACTTCCATATTTTATTCATATATGTTGAAATTTTAAAAATGTAACAGCGAAAAGCTATCGGCGCATAGTCCTAACCAGCAAACAACAGGCCGAATTCAAAATATTTAGAATAATTCCTTTCCACGAGCCGATAAATAAATACGCGACCTGCGCTGCACATAATAGTCTAGTTTATTTTTTCGGCCGAACAAAAGCCCCCAGTAATGTTGCAGGCCCCCCGCGGGCCAGGGGGCCTCATTAGAATCTCACGGTACACCGTTAAGCCCGTTCAATACTCTTTTTAGCAATTACGCCCATCGTTTCTATACTGTAACTATCCAATTCCAATTTATACAGCGGAACAAATGGATTATGGAAATTTTTCGGTGAGTGACAATTATTATGCGACTATATTATACACTTGCTTGTTTTCTTCCGTTATTGAGTGGTAAAATAATATGAGTGGTTCTAGCATTATTTACTCTGCTTGATCGTTTCGTTGGTACGCTTACATGGACATTACGAAACCTTGGAATCAGTGATATTTTCGTAATTTAAAAAAATCATTAATTGGGTGTTTTTTACGTAATATTTATGCATTTTTAATCGAAGATTTAGTTGGAAATTAACAGTTTTTCTTTAAACCTATTATGACACACACGAGTTTAGAAGCATCCGCATCAATTCACGGTGTTTGAAAATGATACGGAATGCATCGAAATACGTGTCGCAATCGATTTTAAGAAATTTTGGTATATATAAAGTAAAATTTAAATAAAATAAAAATAAAGTGTTAAGTACCTCAATAAAATATTATACTTATTGCCATTCATTTAAATACCTGTAATATATTTTTTTTTGTGTTTGTGGTTTTATAACTCTAAAATTCATGTAATAAAATAGAACAATATTTCTTTTAAAAATTATAAATAAATAATATATATATATATATATATATATATATATATATATATATATATATATATATATATATATATATATATATATATATATATATATATATATATATATATATATATATATATATATATATATATATATATATATATTTATATATATATATATATATATATATATATATATATATATATATATATATATATATATATATATATATATATATATATATATATATATATATTTATATATATATTTATATATATATATATATATATATATATATATATATATATATATATATATATATATATATATATATATATATATATATATATATATATATTTATATATATATATATATATATATATATATATATATATATATATATATATATATATATATATATATATATACAGTTTAATGTTTTTTTAACGTCTTTTCGACATTGAATATCTGAAAAATCAAACACGTTATTACATGTTGTTTACCGCAAAATTAGCGGGAAATCTTGTAGGGACGATAAGACCAGCTGTTGCTTTTCATGCTCAAAATTTACAACGCCTTTGAACACAATCTCACCTGAATGCTGAATGACAAAACTTGCCGTGTATTATATTGGCTTATAAAATGGGTATTGTGCAATTTGCGCCAGTGCAGAGGTGTCATGATGTCGTCACAGCGTACAGCCGGAGTACGAGTAGGAGCAATCCCTAGAAGTGCAGCACGAGCCCGCTGTGTGGAGGAACAAATAATACTTTTGTTGATCTTTTTATTACTGTACCTTCTGTTAATAGAAATTTGCCTCATCACGTCAGGTATCGACAACCTTTATTTTGAAGAATTATTACATTTTTATTGAGCAATTTTATTTAACCTCTCAGGTATTTCGGCAGATATAAGATGATCTATAATTTTTCATTATACATTGCCAGTGATTTTATTAGTAGGTGTTTTACAGTGTTTTTACTTAATTAATTTCTACTTAAGTAAACATTTTTTTTTACTATTTCTGTGTTACACCAGTGTAAGTGTAAATACTTATTTTGTAATAAAAATTAATTAATTAAATCATTCAAAACATATTTTCAGACTTGTAGGTAAATATGAAAGAGATTAATGTGTAGTCATTAGATTTGCTGAATGACAAAATGAAGCATTACCGGAATATTGTTTTATATATTTTAATTTTTCAATGTAGTGGAAAAAAATGAATTGTAAAATTTCACTTGAACTTTGATTCTGGCAAGTCACGTTTACTTAGTAGGACTGTATCACATTGATCAAAAATACATTTAAATCTTCCAAAAAACTTCGAGTTTTCCTATCTCCTTAATTTTCCTGTCTCCCGGCGCTTATTGTCAGCTAGGTGCTGTAATTTAGGATGGGATGAGCTGCAGACTCGATGTCTAAGTCGACATTTAAATCTTGACATTTT
The DNA here is from genome assembly GCF_059751285.1 of Brachycentrus maculatus. Classification (NCBI taxonomy): domain Eukaryota; kingdom Metazoa; phylum Arthropoda; class Insecta; order Trichoptera; family Brachycentridae; genus Brachycentrus; species Brachycentrus maculatus. Next base: position 3,778,156 of record NW_028280793.1, read on the forward strand.
TTCGATGAATATATAAAATAATATACAAAATTTTATGAAGCTGGTAGTAACTGTGAAGTTGAAGGAAATCTTAGAGAGTAAAAACTGAGAAAACAACGTAATTAACGTGATCCTTCCTCTTAAAACGCTGCGTTCTGCTCGGCCAGGACTCATGCACCACGTCCCAAACATCCCAGGAGATTATAAAACTGTCAGGTAGAAGAAGTATAAAGGGGAGAATTTATACACAAGTGCTCAGGCATCTGTACCAAGCGAATCTATAACAGATCTGCAAATTTAGTCAATGTTTGCCATCTCTGAAGGGTGCATCGCGGCGTGCTTCCCGTAAAGGCGAGGAAGTTGGCCGAAGTGCAGAGAATGGAATAAAATGTAACACTTTGTGTAGAGAAGGTCGCGGCCGAAGGCTTGTCCACAAAGTGACCATCAGTCAACGCAGAATACTAGCGACAGACCTTTGTTGTGCAGCTAACGAGCCCATATCTTTGTAGATGATCTCATTGTGCCGGGTGCGCGGGGGGTAGACACCTCCTCATACAAATGTAATAGGTTTGCGAAATAACGATTGACATATCCAGAGTGTTATATATGTTTTTGTATGAATGTTGATCTACGTTAGGATGGATCGAACCATGAAAACGTTTTGATTTTAGCTATTACACAAAATACGCAGAAGGAAAAATAGAGTAACCACTCTTTAATGAATTTTTTTGCATGTCAAATCACAGTAATGTAAAAAAAATCAATTCTACAACACAAATCTATGTGAATTATAGTTCGTAATGTGAAGTCAATAGTCTTCTTTTTCAACTTGGTGTAGGCCTTGTCAATAAGTTAATAGTAATTAATAATAAATAAATAATAAATAGAAGTAAATTATACTAACATTTTAACAAATATTATTCTACAGTACTATGATATTTGTGTCCAAATTATTGAAAACTGAAGAAACAACAGAATCTTAATGAAATACATTTATCGTTTAATCGACAAAATAATGGCGCATTGTGAATGGACACAATACCAGAGGAAAATAAAATAGTTAGCTACCGTTTAAAAATAAATAGAAAAATCTCTTGTGCACGAGGCTATATAGAAATTCTATAAAAATTAAATCTTTAAGTTAATATACAAAGTGAGTTTCATAAAAAAAATATATATGCTGTAATTGTGCTACTTTAAGATTAACATTTCAGAGCAAAAATTAGATAGATTTTTTTTAAATATTTGAAATAACGATCCACCTTAATTTTCCCGTCTCCCGGCGCTTATTGTCAGCTAGGTGCTGTAAGTTAGGATGGGATGAGCTGCAGACCCGATATCTCAGTCGGCGGAAGCGACTCAGGACACAATATAAGATTTATTAGTCTCGTCTCAGTATCGCACTATTGTATGTTCTTTCAACTTCTGTCGGAATTGAGACATCATCCTATCAATAGGAATGAAAGTATAACATTTTCAAAATAAATAAATTAAATCATACTTTGCGCTGGATTTAATGATATTGGCAACAACTAGATCCTGGCATGGCTTGTTATTCTCTTGAACGGTAAGAAACTATCTAAGAAATAAGATTTTTTTTAAATATAATTTATATTTGAAGCTTATAATATAACTTTGTGATTTTCCACTTCATAATTAATGTTTAACTTTGTTTTAAAATCATTAAAAATATTTTATTTTACGTCAATTATAATGTATTTATTTATAATGAATGTGACTGCTAATCAACACAAAAAATAAAGCCACTTGAGATCTACCCAAGCTCTTTTGCCCAACGGTCAAAACATTTGAAGTTTGTTAAGTAGATAGTGTTTTTGTATTAATCAGTCTCGAAAAAGAAGCGGTTAGCTTCGAAACCGGTAGACATTATTATTAAGTTATAATAAAATATTTACAGTGATTTTAAAACAAAATTATATTTTAATTGTCTATTTTTTTTTAATTCACGCTCTTGTCTAGAGAACTTTTGAGAGTAGAATATACGGGATTAAGAAAAATTAAAAACAGAAATAAAAAATGAAAAAAAAATATGTAAAAAAGTTTAAAAAATACACACCAATATATATATTAACAAATATATTTTTAAACTATCTGGAATTATAAATTTACGAACAAATTAAACAGATAAAAATAAAATACGATATGCTTTTTTAAAAAGTCATGCTCGTACACCTTCATATTAATTTAGTAATTCATGAATATATAAATTAAACAAATAAATGAAAATATTTTAATGAAATGTCTCTAGGTACCCACATTATATGCACATATATTATGTGCATGTGAGTATGTATCGCTTTATTAATATTTATGAACAATTCAAAAATGATTTAGAATTCACATAAGTATTGACAGTCTTTGTAATTTAGTGAAGTGGCCATAGAAATGGTTGTAAATTGGTCCGGACAAAAGGCAGAGACAATGTGCAAATATATGGTTCCTGGTCCTAAACACTGAACGCGCCTATGTGCCTCTCGAAATGGTATAAAACATTGAATGTGCTCCAATTTGAAAGCGTGCCATGTATTTCAATACAACTTTGGCTTATTTCTAGCAGTCGATAAATTCAGAACACGCAATAAACAAACAATGACGTTGCGTCGACAATACAACGAACAAACAATTGAAAGGCTTTTGGTCGCTGGAAAACTGTATAAAAGTGTTTCGTTAACGCCATCTACCAACACCTGCGCTCCTGGCTACACTCCTGGCAATCCCTCCGCCTCCAGCGCCTTCTTTCCTTCAACCCTTAGTCATACAACGTGATACTCCAATTATTTATTATTATTCCTCTTCGTATTTCAAATAACGAAGAAATCATTGTTTATTCTAGTTGAATCCACTTATTTCCTCAAAAATATATGCGAGTATCGTGGCAAGTCGATTTTATCCGTTTATAATAAAGAATTGGCACAATCAAGATATTTTTATAATCGAACCCCGGTTTTTAATGAGATTTTTCAAGAGTTAAATTTTTTACACCAGGGGATGTTTCGCTCTAATTTATTTTAAGCTTTTTCAGATTTTCCTTAGAATTATTAAAAGCGTATTTTAAGCAATTATGGCGTGTTTTAATAACATTTCTTATCGACGTTTCAACCATTCCAGGGACCATCTACAGGAAAAAATATAAAGAAAATCATTAGTAACATATTATTTTTAATAAAAATCATCAGTAACATGGTAAAAAGAATAATACAGTAAAGCGTTATCAATGTGTAGGTACATATTTTGTTATAAGCCTTTAGTAAATACTTCGCCTATAGCGATATTTGAATTTCCAAAAGGATGACATAATAAATCAATTTTATCATTTGCATTTAGAGAAAAATCGTTTATACGTTTTTTAATTATTAACTGATTTTATATAAATAAAACACAAACAATGTTGGTTATCAATTTTATTACATATATCGAACAATGTATTTTTCTCTGTGTTTAGTTTATACTTCTATCTATCCCTGAAGACGACAAGTATTTCTCAAACCCGATTGGAAAATATGTTATTTTAAAAAATACTAGTGGTAAAAAACATGCTTGAGTCTTATGTTTATAATATGTATGAAAATGTGCCACACAGTATCAGAAAAAAAACTGTATAAAAAATATGTTTTATTGATGATTGTGCTTTTGAAAAACAAATCAGATTTCAACGATGAAATCTCCCTTTAAAGTTAAAAACTGAAAATTGTGACTATGTGAAAGATGAGGATTTTTTTTTATAGAAGAATATATTCCACGTTCTTAAATGTTATTTAGTTAGCTGTGCTAAAGGCCAACACACCCAATAGTTTCAAGATAGTAATTAGTCATAATTCTAAGAATTGAACAATTTTTTGACAGGTAAAGATACTTCTACGACAACCGAAATTATTCCTCTTCCAAACAAAATATTATAAAAAATGCGGAGTCAATCAAATAAATTCTATAGAAATTATGTACATTACACTTATTCTTGCTTGATTAAACAAGCACTTGTTAAATATCAAAACTAGACACGATATATTATCATGTGGTATTATGTTAAGTGCATATGTACGTATTTGTTAAAGAATGTTAACAGTTCGCTCGTCAGCATCAAACATCAGTCCATACATTATGATATATGAATTACAATGATATGTCTTGGTACCTATCAAGTTGAAGCCAAATGTAAGTTGATCGAATAAATAATATTTTATGTATAATGGTAGAAGATTGATGGATACTTTGGTAAACTCTCTGACAATATTTCATAGTTACATGTATTGTATTAATAATATTTATGATTTTTCGTATTGAAAAAATATATATTTCACATTATATATAGAAGAATTATTTTATCGGGAAAAATAGTTACTGTGTAATATTTATTTCATAGATGCATACATTTTCTTTTACTATATGTATTATGGCACTTTAGACATGGCCCGTGTTGGGCCATAATATATTACTTTATTTTATTTTTTATTTATTTTATTTTAATTATTAGATTATATACATTACATACAATAGATACAACAACAATTTACAGCATAGAGGTTTTACAAAAAAATAATTACCCTGGACTTTAATTAATTCACTTTCTACCTTGTCCCTTCCAACGAGAAGCAACCATCGACGGACACTGTTCCTAAAGACATGATCACCACTGGAATTCTTAATGGTAACGGGCAGAAAATTAAATATCTTTGTAACATATTTGTATCTAGTAAATAAAAATATATAATATGTACTTTAAAACAAAATTGAAATAAGTTCTTACTTGGTCATGTAAAGAATTTCTCTTAAGCAATTTAGAATCTACTAAGACTAATCAACAAATAGATTCGAAAGAAATGTCTGTTAAAGGATTTTCAATGTACAGCATCGATATAATTATTAGTACAAGATGATTTCATTTAATGTATACTTATTGCATTAATGAATTTATAATTTGATGCGTAACTCAACGCTGTGGATATTTTTCACTGCCAATGGTTATAATATCAACCGACTGTGTGGGGTGTTCTGTGCCCCATACTGATACCATCCTACTCGGGTTTCAATTATAACTTCCTCCGTGTATCAAATCTGCCAGTATCAAATATTTACTGTCCCAGTGGAACCAATAATATAAAAACAGCAGTAAATCGCCAACGGATTCGTGAGGGTTGGCGAAGTTTAATAGAAATGTGAAACCCTTCACCCGATACCCTCAAAATATTTTTTGTAATCAAATTTATCAAAACTGGATTGAGGTATATAATGATATACATTCTTTTATTTTATAATTTCTACATCAAAAATTAAATTTAATAAACTCTGCGCACTAAATTCCCCTCAATTTACAGAACAATTTTCAAAAAAGTTCTCGTAGAGTAATGATCGGTAAACTCATTAGTCAATAGAGCCAAATATCCACAGTAAAACAGTTTCTAGTTAGTATTAACATACATGCCCCGCTGACAGTGATAGGGACTTTAAAAGCATTAAGTTTTTTTGTTGTTCATTATTATTTAAGTTTTACAAATACCATTTTAAGTGGTATTTACTCAGTAAAACTTTAATAAAAATGGATACATTTTACCACTGCCGAATCAATTAATCAAATTTTAAAAAATTGTGCAATGTGTATTTTAATTTTCTTTTAATTTTCTTCTTCATGGTTCTATCCCAACTTATCAACTTTGTGGACTGTAGGGTCAGCTCTCCTCGTCCTCAGGTAGTAGGTCCTTCTATCAAGGACAATTTAATCATTTTAATGTTGACTTTTTAATATTTCCCTCCATAGAAAGATTACTTTCCTCTGAAACCTAACTAACATGAAAATTGGTATCACCATATGTAATATATTTATCGGCTAAAAACTTGAGTTTAATCAAGACGTAAGTTGAAAAGTGTAACAAAATAATACAAAACCACGTCTGCTTAGTTGTATAGTCTCACAGTGTAGGCACACTCATACCACGAGGAGTGGTAATTCATCTCGCGTTGGACATTGTCACAAATGTGTCCCCAACAATGCAAGTTTGTTTCGCTATTGACTCCGTCATGTTTTGAAAATAATAATTCCATCTGTACACCGTTTTGAAATTAACGACACATCTTCCATCAATAGGGAAGCGGGAAATAATACATTTTTAAGTATTCAAAGTCATGTCTGCGTCGGATGGTCGTGTTGGTCACTCGAACCGAAAAGGGAGTCTTCTATTTAAAAGATAGGTGTAATCATGATACAAATTTGTATATCAGAGAAATAAAGTACATTGAAAATGTACTTTGGAAAGTTTCCACAGAGCACTGTATTTCTCCAGACTCCCCCACATCGCACTGTACGGCCAACCCCATGGTATACGACTCCCGGGCAGACCACCAAAGAGATGGGTCGATAGCTGGGAATCGCCATCGCAGGAGGGTCCGAAAAAACAGGCCGCAAGGCCGACAACAAGATGAAGAGGAAGAAGACTATATTTCTATACCATACATGAATGGATATCTACTTTCTTCAGTCTTTGTAATCATTCGAGGGATGATATTTTTTAAGGACCAGCGATATTGGTTTTGGACCAAATTTTTATTTTTTTTTCCTTAAGAAACTTTATAAATTATCACATTACAAATTACGAGTGGCTGAACAAGTACGGGTATGTAACCGAGTACCCTAGTACTCACTTTTCCACCTACTATCAATTCTACACTTCCCTTTTTAAATATTAAAAAAACAGCAATATATTTTATACAATATTAATAATAATCACTCTGAGCTTCTTCACTAGCATCTTCTGAACCCCCATCAAATAAATTCCTCTCATTAATCCTTGAATCTAAAGTGCAGGACTGCTCACTTTGCTTTTATATATCAACATAACTAATTGGTGCCATATGCACCATTGGACGCATTAAGAAGACCGAAATCAATGTTTTCAAATGGCACTAATACATAAATAAATCATTCGTGTATGTAAAGTTTTAAAAAACTTCCAAGTAACTGTCAGAATCAGATAGATAGATAGAAAAATATTGTAAAGATAAATTAAGAATAAACTTTAATTATAAACTTTATTAAAAACCAACACGTTGTTTATTTTATTATTATATACCCACTTTACATATTATTTACACCCAATTTACAAAGAAAAATACTGCCACGTTATATATATATATATATATACTTATATAAAAAAATATTCCAATTTCACGAGGAGCAACTTTTCGCCGCGGTCAGACCCAAGACGAATATATCAATCATACAAAATATTAACAGAAGTTTGACCGAAATGTAAATGGCAATCAACAGCTACATTCAAATCTCTGACAAAATATTAAAATGGACGCCCCAAACAAGATTACACCGCTTGAGAGGACAGCATCAATGGCATCTGTCTGAAATAGGTCGGCTTAGTTGGCTCGATGTGCTATCTTGAAAAATAAATAAACAAAAACGTCACATTTCCATGAACTATCAATGTGTAATATTGGTATTTTCAATTTTACGTTTCAAATCGGATTATTGACTTTATTGTGTGGGAAGACACCATGCAGGGAATGTAAATGCATTGAATACTTGCAATAATTCTGCAATCAATATTTTTTAAATCAAAAATTGAATGCATTTATCAACTACTCATTCTTCTTTAGAGACGACGATTTCTATAGAGTAAAATTGTCTACATTTTTCTTTTTTGACATGTTAATCGGATTACATTATTTATTCAAATCGAATAGTAGATTTTGCAATATAAGTACATAGATACATTATAGCTTACATACCTTCGTCACGAATACCTTCTTATTACTTACATAACGACAGTGGAAAACGAAAAGGGTGTGAGCACAATTTAGGGATTTTTTCAACACAGCGATTTACCGGGATATATAAAAAAATAATAATAAATGAACAGCAAAAACATAAGTGGGCTATCCTAAATGTTGGTTAAAATTAAATTCAATAAAAAAATCTTTTGTATATTCAATACAAAGACCCACGAAACATGAATTATTTTGATCAACCTTTTATCATTTTTGTACTGAGAAATGTATGAGTATTCATACATTTTAATATACAACATGTAGCTCAGTCTGTTTTGGTCTGTATGTGAAATAGTCTACCTTTACTTTGACTGTTCGAATAAAGTCTCTATAGATAATTATATGAAAAATGTAGAGAAATTTTAAGGGACAGTAAAAAAAATATATCATCTTTCACCTACATTTTTTTATTTAATTTTTTTTTGAAAGTTTGAATGTTTAAACCCCAGAATCAGAGAAAAAACATATCCAAAGGATATATAAAATATCCTTTAATAAATAAATAAAATCTTTATTCACAAAATTGGATATTAAAGGAAATATCACTTATGGTATAACTATGAATCTCAATAACGTACACGCATCACATTTTTATTTTGTTTTGAGTTTATTGTCTTTTACTCTTTTCTCTCAAACCTCTTACAATTTACTTATGTTTAAATATTCATAATTTTGTTTTCGAATCTAATGGAAAAGTTTAGCACAGTGAAATAAAAAATACATGCATATGTAGATTTATTGACAATTTCTTACATTTTTCAGTGTCGTTCAGACAGTTTTATTTACTTAGTACTTTTTGGAGACGTCTCTGCCACAAAATATATATGTCATCTAAAATCATACGAAGTTCACATGAACAAGGTACTAACTACTAACACTGACGTATTGTTTGTATGAGGAGTATTATACTCGTTAAAAACTTGTAACGTATTATAATGTTACCGCCCTATAGGTAAGGTGTGTACAGAGCTTTTAATCGGAGTAGACTTTAAAAAAACTTGGACAAACAACTGTCTTCAAAGCTCAAAGTTCTGACTTTGCGTGTTTTTTCGCTGAAAGATAACTGAGGAAGTGTACAATTTTATTTATTTTATTTTATTTATACTTAAACGCACTTTCCCGTCACTATCATTATCGACATTTTTTATTGATATTTCAACGTAGATGAAGAAGAATATGGAAGTCAGAGCGTTTGAAGGGCTTATGACCTGTAAAAGGATGGTGTATGTGAACACTTTATACACGTTATCAATCATGGGCAGAATCGTGAATGTTACACTACATTAGTTATACAGTGGAACCTCTCAAACGAGCATAATTCGTTCCAAAATCGCACTCGATAAGCGAAAAAAAAAATTTTTACTAGCGTGGACGGCGGAAATCCAGGCTCACAAGTGAATGCCGTGAAAAAGGGACTTGCCCTTTCTCTTCTCGTTAAGGGAGCAACTTTTTCACATGTTTTTTGTTCGTTATGCGGATTAATCGTTATGAGAGGTTCTACTGTATTTAGATTTCGACTGAAAAGATCTTACGCTTGCTAATTCTTGGGCGATATCTATGGTACAAATTAATCAGTTTTTATTAGCGATTTTATATACTAGAAACGCCTGACAATATCATAAAATTTGGACGCACAAAATATATTTCTATCTTATTATTAAGGCTAGGCACTGATTATGTGCCTATATGGAAAGCACCCCACTGTCTTTATGGATATACAATAAAAACACCTGAGTACGTTGGTTACGTCCTTTTTTGGCCAATACACTAATAGAATGTGTGTAAAATGCATGGTTTCACTCACACCATGCCAAACGAATCAATGTCTGAATTTGAACCTAGTCTTCTCAATCCAAGATATTATATTCATATACAGGCGGATGGTTGATATAGACATACAGTAATGCCTCGCATAACGTACTTAATTCGTTCCAAGAGCAAGTTCGTTACGTGAAACGCGTTTTCCCATAACAATACATGTTTAAAAATTGATTCATTACGTTATATAAAATTTAGAACAGTAATAAAAAAGATTCTAAGGACTATTTTTTTTTTGTTTAAATTTTCTAAAAAAAATCCGTGAGTTTCTCTCTCTCTCTCCAACCTTTATTCGCATTCATGGTGCATAGGAAACTGTATCGTTTAAAACTCGTATTAGCTTGATTAAATACGCAAAAGAAAGGTGATTAGCCCTGCGCTTCGTGAAGCAGTTATAAAAAAAGTTAGATTTAAAAATCACTATTCAATTTGACTCCTCTTTGATTGAAACCCGAGACCTCTCGCACAGTAGACAAACGCGGATTTGAGTTTACTTACCAAAAAAATGTTTCTTAATTGTAGGTATATGCAGGCATGAGATATTTATGTAAGTATAATTAATTCATTTAAAAAACATCGGAAAAAAAAAGTTCAGTTTCATCATACATCACCTTGGATCGTTCGATTATCAAGATGAAATACGATACAGTCCGCTGTGTGAAACAAGGTTCGTTGCGTGAGTCACGCAATGGCCGAACAGAAAGTTCGTTGTGCGCAGCGTTCGCTATGCGAGGCACCACTGTACACGTTACGACACGTAAATTGGTATCTCGGTTCGCCTCTTGTACCTGGCGGCGCGCATCAAAGGGGCGACCCAGAGTATCCCAACAAATGAAGTCATTTATCTGAAACCATTGGCCGGCGTTAGTGACATGTCGCATTCGCCACACAGATTATTCAGTGTATACACGGCAAGATTGTAGGTAGGTACCCGCAGCATTGTATCCACTATCTACACCGTGAGCTCACTTACATCTTATTATGGGAGATTCTCGGCTGCGGGGCCGTGCTAGAGGTCCTTCGGCGTTATTTAAAGGTGGGAAAACGAAATCGGATACCAGGCAGCGTTATCAGACAAAAGTATTTATAATACATAACTCCCAAGCGAAGATATTCCAGATTTGTGAACAACTAATAGGAAACAATAAAAATGTTGTAAATAAAACAAATGTGGAGGTCCACACCAAAAAGTAAAATTTACAATATTGCACAAAAAATCCTTGAAATGCAAATCTGTTCTGTTTACTGTATACTATCGAATCTTAATTAAAGTTGCGACAAAACGTGAACATTCCTGTGTTAAACCAATATGAAATCATTCAATCGCACCATAACGTAATAATTTTACAAGCTAGAATTACTGATTACCTCAAATGATTTATAATGGAAATATAACGTTTTGATGAGGACCTCCACAACCTTTATTTAAAATGAAAATCATATTTTCAGGCGGGTCTTGAAGTATGAGAATTTAATCTTGGATTTGGCCCTAGCATAGAAATAGAAAGAGTCTGCTTAACACCTAAAACCCGATGCCCCCAAACAAAACGCGCCCAGCGGTGATGGGTCCAAACTGAACCAGTACAAAAATCGACCTAGTACAGTTTTTCATCGGATTTTTATATTTTATACATGAATCAAAATAGGCTACATATCAATAGGATAATGTGCTATGAGAATTTTCATGTTTTTGGTACTTTCTAATTTAAATTATTAAAAGTTTTCCCTTTTCCAACATAGATGGCTGTTGTGAGGTCAAATATCTGTGTCACGAGTTTGATAAGTATACTGTATCTAGGAGCTCCAAAAATTTTAGTAATGTGGTTGTCAATCATGGGTAGAATTGGTAAATATAACACGTGTGTAAAGTGATCACTTAACAATTCTTATGACCGTCGTAAGCAATGTAAATACCAAGACTTCCATATTCTTCTTCATCTATGTTGAGTAGACGCTCGACTGCGAAACTGGCGTCGCGGGTTCGATTCCCGCCAGTTGCAAGATTTACTTTCAATTGGTCTGGGTGTTTGTGATGTATTTTTCACATTTACCTTCCCTATCCTTACTATCCTAACTGCAGATAAGCATCTAAAATAGACGCTTTGTGGATTATTCATTTTGAAAAAATGTCAAATGTAAAAATATTTCTATTAAGTTTTACACATGACCAAAATCAATAGTACAGTCAGAGTCAAAAACGCCACAATATAATGTGAATAGTATAAAAAGCATAACAAGAGTCTTGCCGCTTTGTACGGCTTAGGTTTACCATACAAATACAGTCATATTCCGTCTTGTAATGAAAGAGTCCATTTTCCACGGCACGCTGATCATCGCTCTATTGAATTAGTAGAATGTATTATACGCCTTTATAAGGCACTTGTGATGTTACCGATTGTGTCCCGGCCTCTCTCCCCGCATGGTGTCGCCAAATATTTCCTTGCAGCATTCAATCTGACTTGACGTATTTATTTTGGTTTGCGGACACCTTTCGGGGGTCGTTTGGTCATCAATTCACCCACAAATATATCTCATTGAAACAAAAAAAATACATTTCTATCCATTCATTCATCATAAGATACCTCCTATAGAGGTGTATAATCGAATCAAACCGCAAAACAACAGTTACTTTAACAGGTGGGTAGAAAAGTTTCGATGTTTGTCTATTTAAAAAAAAATAAAAAGATAAAGTAAGACCTCTTTAACGCTGTTTCAATAATTCGCGGTGGTATTATTTATTGACTTGACATTAACTTGTAGAATAACATGAAGATTTTGATATTAATATAACACCTGTTAAAGACCACTTTTTGAGTTTATTAATGTAAACATGACTAGTTTCAAGAACTATAGATGTTCCAAACAGGTAAAAATACAAGCTAACAAGCAATGTTTTTGGATCGCTTGTCAGTTTGTATTTTCACCTATTGATGAGAACATCTGTAGTTCTCGAAAGTAGTCGTCAATGCATTAATAAACTCAAAATGTGGTCTTATACAAGTGTTTCATTTTTATATTTAAATACGCGGTAGTATGAGGATTTCACAAATTGGATGCGTTTTTAATATTCCCCGAAATCGCCTAGGGGTTTTGCTGCTTTGATGCCCGCATGCAGTTTCGCATATCATTTGATATGATGATAACATTACATTTGATAAATGTAACTTACAGTTAACAAATGTAACAAACCTTATTCAACCATGTTTCATTTTGCGCTGTAACCATTCATAAAGTTCCTCCAGTAACAAAATAATTATTATGGTAAAAATACATTCTTTTATATGTTGAAATTTTGTGGAAAGTGTCATGAGACTTTGATGTTATAGAACCTTACTTTTTCCCTTAAACAAACCTGGCGTCCTTTTTCATAGCCATAGACAAAATATCCTCTTGAATCCGTAGAATAAGCTCGATAAGGTAGGGTAGATACTCCTTTGTACATATTTTTATGGAAAGCACGTCCCTGCTAATAACTTATTTATTAACCATCAAGTTACTCGGTTACCAATTAATATGACATCTAACTGTACCTATATACTCATCTTATCATAGATGCAGAATATAACTAAAGCTCGATTTCGTATGTTTGCAATTTTAAACCAGCAAAAACTAAGCTGACACAATAAAACGAGATCGCTATTTGTCGACATTCTGCATCTCATTGAAATGTTATGCAGTTATAAATTTTTATTTATAAATATTGTGTTACATTATCGTTATTATAGAGGTACCACACAAGTCCTCTGTTTGAGACAGCTGCAAGGTGTAAAGCAATGTACGGAAGCGAAAAAAAACTATTCAGAATTGGTTGTACCAATGACATCTATGATTTAGTATGGGTTTTGGAAAAGTACCATCTATTGATAAAATATCAAACTTTTTACTCAAAGTGAACAGGTATGTTTTTTGTTTTCAAAATAGTTAAGTTCGGATGAAATCCGCTAGGGGCGCATTCTCCAACTGGAATCAATGACAAAATTTGATCTAGACATTTTCATCTCAGCTTTTGACTGTTTGCTTATTTATATTTACTGCTAGAACCGATGACAAGACAAAGGAACGTTAACTAAGAGTAGATTTACCTTTTAAAAAATACCTTTTATATTTTAAAAACATTATAAACTTTTTGGTATCATAGTATAACACTCCTTATTTTGTGCAATACCATTTAAAAAAACTTACTTCAAGACTACAGGTTTTGGAATAATCACTCATCATTCTCTCGTCAGGTCAATTATGGACTGGCCTATAAACTAAGTCAACTATAATGTGTAGTTGACCTGATGAGAGAATTTTCATTCTGATAAGGTAGTCTTGAAGCAGAGTTTTTGAGTGGTATTACTAAAGTGAACAATGAATGATAAGGAAAGTGCTAAAATGATATTTACGTAACTGGTGTAAACAATATTTTTCAGCAAAAAGTCAATGTCTCTCATCCGTATCTAATAGTTCATATATATAGTGAAGTGGAAATTATACTTCTGACCATAAATCACAGAATTGATATGTACTTTTCAGGTTGATGTTTTTTTAATATATTAAGTCATTGACAATGCACAAATTCACTGGATGATTAGGGAAAAAGAATGAACGGAAAGTAGAAAAGAAAGGTAAAAGATTAATAAAAAGGAAACAGTATTGTAAACATATTTTATTGCATAAACATAAGTTGTTAAAAATAAAAACAATTGACAATAAAACCTCAATGGCACAATTGAAACTCAACATGAACAACAATAAACGTATCCTTACACATGTATTTATGGAGTTGATATTCTTGCACCGGTTGTTAAAATACTTCTACACCAGCTGTTAAAAATATAAGCATGATAAACTGTTAACAAGTTTTGTAGCAAAATTGTCGTTGTTTTTTTTAATCAGCTCTTACATGACAACAGAAGTTACTATTATAGAAATATAATATCTAAACATTTATGAACAATTCCAAAATGAGGATGAAATTTTACAATACCAAACATCCCTCGTGGCGCACAACGTGCTTCTTGACAGTTGCTGTCACATTTTCAATGTTTTTCCGTGAATTTAAAATATTTCATTGCCTCACATACATAGCGAAATTAAACATATTAGAAATGTGCGCTTTCTATTTTATTTCTATTCCACTTAACCATGCCAGATAGAGCTAGTAATTAATAAAGGTGTTACTGAGATAATTTCCTACAATGTATTCTCTCTTTAACAGACGTCATCATCAAAGAGGCAAAATCATAACAATTCCTACACCCTGATAACTCCAATAGAGTATATTCTTCAATATTGGAAAACAGCAAAAATACTTTTAATTTGGAATAAAAAATTATGTATTTCTTTTAAGTGCAGATTAAGTATTTGGTTATATACATTAAACCACCGTATAATGTTGAGATAGGTAACGCGTTATCGGAAGGAGCATTATAAGGGGTTAATATTTTAAATAAGACTACATTTTTACCAATAGAAATGCCTGAGTCATTATTATATTAAAATACAATTTAAATACATTTACCCACTAAGAGAAAAAAAACATATTTAAAAAGAAAAATTATGACACGAATTTAGTCAAAAATAGGAGCTGAATATAATGTTCTCTTTAATAATGCAGTACTTTTCTCATTGTTATATGGGGGGGTTTACTGTATCTATAATCCTCATAAGATCATTAATTTACTTCAGTTATTAGACATTTCTATTACATCCCATAAATATTCCACTCCCATCTCAGAGTATATCAATATTAATATTAGCGTATATTTTTAATTGGACACTTCAAAACACGATATACATCATATCAATAAAATGACCTTAATAAATTGATTGTGACCCACCAGCAGGTCGCAACTTGTGGTTTCGGACTCCGGTTTAATCACAAATAGAGAAATAAGCAAACATTTGAGGAAAAAAAACTCCGCTTAACCTCCAAAAGAATTCCTAATCATAACAAATTTGAACGTAGATTGTCGTTTTCAGAAACATTTTATCAAATTGGCGCTATATAATTATGTCAAATTATTTAATATCATAAAATATTGTATAAATTTAAGAAATGCTTTTATTTTTGTCAGTTTTATTGTTAAAATAAATTACTAATAAAAATACATTGATGATCACAGTCTAGATTTTAATAAAAATAATAAAAAGAAAAATAATGTCAAACCTAAAAGCAATTATTTCTCTTAATATTTATATAAAATTGGACATTTTTTATTTGAATAAAATTCATAAACCTATTGAACTATTTATAGGAATATATTACAACTTAATTGATTTACACAGATCATTATATTACATTAGATCTCTGATATAAACGATGCCGTCTGAGTGGAGAAATTGATTACAGCAGAATAAGAGGAATCTATGGTTTCAACGCTATTAGTGATATAGTGAGTCTCCACTTTAGTATATGCCATAGTAACATTCCGCCTGTTAGAACACTTCATAGTATTGATATTGCTACTGGTTGTGGAGCTCCCGTAGTCTGAATAACGAGGCTTCTGTTTCCTTCTAGAGAGGGGATAATGCACATTCTTATCAGCGTCTGATAACACCTTTGACGAAGACTTCTTGAATAAGCTCTTTTTGTCAGCATTGTTGCAACTGTTTTCTATTGAAGACGAACTGGTGCGGCTAGTATCTGAGATTTTATTTTTTCGCTTCATATCATCCGAAGCCTTTTTGAAGTGTTGCTTCTTTTTCAGAAGCCTACATTTTTTGTTATTTTGAATGTTACTTTCATCGCTCAGTGACTGGTCACACGTTGATGATAGTTTGTTTTGTAGAGTCGATAAACCCTTCCTGGAATGGTTTTTAAACAAAGATATTTTGTTATTTGAAGACTTTTTTGTAATTTTTCGCGGAGAATCGTGAGCTTCGTAAGGCAGAGAATACTTGGATCTTGTTCCCATATTGAAACTCTTTGATTGTCTGTTGATTTTCGCTTTGTCGTTAACATATTGTATGTAATTAATAGTCAAAACAGAACTGCAACTATCATAATCATTTAACGGCTCCAATAATACATGGTCACTATCTTTGAACATTTTGGGATTTCCACATTCAGTTGTTAATTGGCTAGATCTTTTTAAACCGTTATTTTTATTCTCTAGGGAATGTGATCGGTTATTGACAACTTCAAGATCTCCCGATGCGTTCAGTTGTAAAACGGGTGTACTTGCACGGACAAATCGGGATTTGTTCACATATTTCGAAGCTCCGCAGATTTTACTTTGAACATTATCACTAAATGGCAAACTTTCTTCACGTGGTACCAAAGGTCTCGAGGGAATACGGTACATGTAAGATTTACTCCTTCCCTGATTCATTGCGCACTTATCCTCTGAATGATCTGATTCAGATTGTGGAGAAGTAGTTGTTCCGTTTGCATCTTTATAAGATGATGCATCTTCATATTGATATAGACATGGTGGTCGTGCGGTCGTGATCCAGTAGCGTATCTCATCGGCACTCTTTGGAATGGGAGCGCGAGGAATGGCGGGATCTTCATTTTTCAATAGATCTACTATGGCAACTTTTTGACTAGGAGACACAATACTAACTTCCTGGGAAACATTATTAATATTGCTGAAGCGGGATAACGTCAATTCGGTGGGTGGTGCAGCTGAAAATGCTCCTCTACGTAAACTGCAGGAAGGTTGGGCGAAACTATCATCCGCGTCTAATTTAGTATCCTCCTCATCATCGCTCGACACAATTGTGTATTTTTTCATTATTGTTTCATAATCATGTCAACGTATAATAGAAGACTCAATAATAACAATAACGATTACAGCACAAAAAACTTATAACAAAATTTAAACTGACAACTGTTGACCAAGCGCCATAGATAAATTCTAAAAATCAGCACTTTGACCAGAGACATCAGAGGATCAAACAACCATTGATAGTGATGTGCAAACGTCATCGATATAAAAACTACTAATCTATGGAAGGCACTGCAAAATACAATACAAAGACAAGATTTAATTTTTTTGCAAAATTCATAGACAAGATTTATTTGTACTCATGTTTCATGTCAAAAGTCAAAAGTCAACAAATAATGTGGATTATGTCAAATGTCCGGTGGTGTTGTTCTTGTAACCATTGTAACCAAATTTTGGATAAAACAGTTTACGGTTATAAGATCTAAAGTGTATGGTTTTAATTTTTGATACGATTAATTTTGTATACTAAACTCATGTAGAACCATTAGTGCATACCAACCCGTTTCTAGCGTGTATAAATTACTTCGGACATACTAACCAGGGGGGGTCGACTCGTAAACGTCAGATTGTTCAAAAAACGACCAGAAATGACGAGACACGCTAATACACTAACAAAAACACCAAAACGGGAACGAAAAATACGAGATACCAACAAGTTGTTCAAACGAAAAATACGAGATACCAACAAGTTGTTCAAATATTTGAAATAAATATGGACTAACTATGGCTATAGACAATTATGGATAGAAAAATAGAAATCCGTAGGTGCCCTATTGCAGCATCGATTATATTGATATTTTTGTTTTATTATGTTGCTGGTAATTATTCTTTTATCTTCTTATTGTTGGTTGCAGTTTTATTGCGGGCAATTAAAATTAGAACCGATTTCGATTCGAGATTTGCTCTACTTCCTTACATACATCTGCTTTTATTAATCTTTATTTTCAATTTTTATACGTATCATAATTTTTATTTTCAGTGCCTTCAAACAACTTGGATTATCCATTTTGACCTGCCGGAATTGAATCTGCATTTGCTTTTTTATAATTTTTTAATAGTGCATTATTATTTTCAGTGCCTTCAAACATATATAATGGGTTATAAATGTATTGTTCCTGGCTGCCCTTCAAGGAGAAATTATTCAATAAAATTTTTTAGTGTTCCTAAAGGTAAGGGTGAGTTATGGTATAGGATAATGTTCCCATATTTGACGGATATTAATAACTTTTTGAATATAAAAGATCCTCGAATTTGCTCTAATCACTTCAATGTCAGTGACGTTGCACGTAATCGTTTAAAAAAAGGGGCTCTTCCTAATCATAATCTGCCTTTGCCTTTAAGTTTTTTCAGCAATATTATTGATATCCCTTGTTCAAGTGAGTCAATTTCACCCATTTATTCCTTGGATGTGTGCAGCAATTCTAAATTTATAAATAATCAATTAGATAATGTTAATAATCATACTTTCTCCACAGGTGATAAAGAAAACAGGGTTCCTACAGTGGGCTCTCTTAAAAAGAATGTTCTTCCTACTCCGTCAGGTTCTGTTCTTCCTACTCCGTCAGGTTCTGTTCTTCCTACTCCGTCAGGTTCTGTTCTTCCTACTCCGTCAGGTTCTGTTCTTCCTACTCCGTCAAGTTCTGTTCTTCCTACTCCGTCAGGTTCTGTTCTTCTACCAAATACATCCACTGATACTGATCACGAAAGAATAAAAATATTAGAGTCAATTATTCAAAATCTAAGTAAAGATTTTAAAAAAATTCTAAAAGAAAATAAATCCTTAAAAAAAAAAGTTGACACTAGAAGTACTCCCACTCTTTATTTTAAAAAAGTTTTGTCAAAAATGCGTCAATTTCCCAAAACATTTATCGCTGCACAATTAAGACTAATCAATTCACATCCTAAAGGTAGAAGATACACATTTAAAGAAAAGATAATGGCACTTTCTATAGCTAAGCTCAGTAACAAAACATATAAATTTTTGAGAACAGAGTTTAACCTACCTTGCAAATCCACTCTACAACCCATTTTATCAAATATTGATTTATCTTCCGGTATCAATCCCATAATTATAGATCATTTAAAAAAGACTTCGAGGAAACTGGATGAACATTCTAGACAATGTGTTTTATTATTTGATGAGATGGCTATTCAGACACATGTGAGTTATAACCCTTCAAATGATGTCATTGATGGATTCGAGAACAGTGGGATGGGGAGGCGCACAGATAATGTAGCTGATCATGTTCTGGTATTTATGCTAAGGGTTATAAAGCACAATTGGAAAATACCTGTTGCTTTTTACTTTGTGAAAAATTCTACTCAACATATTTTACTAAAAACTATTATAAAAGAAATAATTAATGAAATAAATAAAACTGGTTTCATCATAAGAGCCACTGTAAGTGATCAGGGATCTTCCAATGTGTCTGCAATTAATTCTTTAATTTCAGATACGCGAGCAGATATACTTCGAGTTTCTCCAGGAGCGCATCCAGAAAATTATAAATATTGTGTAAGTGGTATAAATATTTATCATATTTTTGATCCACCCCACTTGTTGAAATGTTTCAGGAATAATTTTTTGGCCAAAAATATCCTATGCGATGGAAAGAGAGCTGAATGGAAGCATATTGATGCACTATATAAGATTGACGGAGCCGGGGGAACTGTGAGACACACCAAACTGACAGAACGCCATATAAACCCAAAGGGGAAAGAAAAAATGAAGGTAAAGTAAATAATAAATAGTATTATTATTTTTATTCAACCCTTATGGATAAAACTTAAAAACAGACCTAAAAATTCAAATATTTCCTGCTGCAATAATGAGAATGGTAATAAAGGAGATCACCGCAGACAGTTTCCTTTATGAATTTTGCAAAATACAGTTTTATATGTCCCAATGTGTTTATTACTGCCTCTGGTCTAAAATTTGTCTATTTATATAAATGTCGGTATTTTCCCTCTTCAGCTATTTCCAGCCTCTTTCAATAATGAGATATGAGTGCTAACATGGTGGCCTTCAATATCCATAATATTGTGTTAAGAGTTCAATATGAAAAACTCAATATAATATAATTGATCTTAGTTGTGAATGAAATTACTATAGATTATGTATGTAAATTGAACAATTCATAAATAAAATAGTGCCCATTCACATGTATTTTTAAAATATATTTTTTAGCATCTATTGACATCTATGATTTTTTTCCAACATTAATTGCTATTGTTTATTATATTCTCATGTCTGATTGTAATTATCTTTTTATTGTTTAGTTTTTCTTAAAGAGTATGTTATAATGAAAGAAATTTTTTATTCAAATACCGCAGTCAACTTTATAAAAATTATATCTACTTTTTTAATGATGCGTATTTATGATAGTGAGTTTTATTTATGATGTATGTAGTAGTGATTTCAGGTAATGTTTACGTTAATGAATAACATTTAAAATTTCAGGTGAAATATGCTGCACAAGTATTCAGCCGTTCTGTAGGATCTACATTGCAGCTTTTATTAAATGCTAGAAGATTAGAACAAAACTCTTCGCATAATAATTTTCCTCTACCCGACACTGCACAATTTTCTATGGAAATAATTTTTTTCATGAATTCCTTATTTGATAGTTTGAATTCTTTTGGATATAAACATAAAGGATTAAAAAATGCTATATCTCGTAACTCTGAACATCTCACCTTCTGGACAGAAGCTGTAAAAATATTACAATCATGGGAATTTGATGGCAATACTGTAAAAGAGCGCAGACCGATAACAATGCATAATTTTCAAGTGACCATCAATTCAATGAGAGCAATTTGGGAAGATCTGCATAAAATGGGATTTAAGTAAGTGAACCATATTGACTTACTTTTATAAAAAAGTTAAAATTATTTTTGGTACTGAATTTTTTTTTCTTCAGATTTATAAATTTAAGGAGGCTAAATCAAGACCCCTTAGAAAATTTCTTCGGCCAAATTCGAGCACATGGAGGACAGAATTTGCGGCCATCGTGTTACCAGTTTATAAGTGCGTTTAAGACTCTATTATTAAATAGCATGACAACAGGTAAATCAATAGGGAATTGTGAAAGTGATAGTGACAATATGATGAACATGTATAGTTTTTTAAAAAGTATGTATAAAAAATCACAGGATTTGTCTACTATGGAGCCTTCTATGGATCTGTCTCTAGAATTAAATAATGAAATTGCAAGCGCAGAGCATTTACAAAATATTACTATTAATAGTGTTGATTTTTTTGAAAAAAATACAGGTTCTTATTTTGCAGGCTTTATATGTAGACAAATCTTGACAAAATTAAATGTATGTAATTTATGTAAGGAAAATTTACTAAGCGAAAATATTAATTTAGATGAGCACAGTTTAATAAAAAGTCTACAATATTCAGAAACAGGGGGATTGTTATATCCAAGTAGTGATTTTTTAAATAGTTTTCTTATTACACATAAATTAGTTTACCAAGCTATTGTTGACCTATGTTATAGTGATAAAATTAGTAAAAAAATAATTAGACAGATA